>NW_020356254.1:0-92802 GCF_002211085.1 Panicum hallii | reverse complement strand
GTCGTCGCACTGCGCAACAACCAACTGGCGCTCCACCGAACGAAGCCAGTCGTCCGCTTGGAGTGGGTCCGTGGCGTGTGAGAAAGTCGGAGGGTGACCTCTCAGGAAATCCGCACGTCGATCACGGGGCTGAGGCGGCGGTGGAGGCGTGGCTGAGCATGGATCTGCTGCAGAGCCTGAACGGTATTGTTCAGGGTCGCCATCATCTGCATCTGGAGCTGGAAGAACTGCTCCGGGTCAGTGGTGGAGGCATCGGTAACGGCTGACCAGTACTCTGGTTGTTCTGCTCCTGCTGGTCAGAACCGGAACCGGTGCGCCTGGTGTTCACCATCTGATTGCAACAAACAAAATTTATGAGAATAAGATATGGTGCCGCTGAGGAGATGAAACTTCGATAGGATATAGCAGAGAGAAAGGAATATAGGTTTTACCCCCAACGATCTAAATCAAATTTTTATTATTTAGTTCAAGTTTGCGTTAAGATCGATTTGCATCAAGAGATTTACTTCTAATCTATTGCAATCAACCAAAAATCCAAATCAAACATTTGCATAATAACAAACAGTCAATATTCACAACTTAGTCGAGTTTATCACACCACTCGACTAACACCCTCGTTCTAGCGTATTTTCACCGGGACAACCTAAACTTATAAATTACAGGGTTAGGCGACTCAGGCCAACGTCTACGGAAGACTCAAGCTATTTCTCAAAAAAAGATAGGTGAGATAGCAAATCAAGGGCTTAAGACTCAAGGAATAGAAGCAAAAATGAATGTCTGGGTTTTGCGGAAGCAGAGCAAGCGAAAAGAAATCCCTAAACTCGACCCATTTCTATCTAGGCTTCGTCCTACAGTCGACACGGCTCTGATACCAATCTGTCACACCCGGTTTATAAGAACATAAATCGAGCAATCATATATGCGCCAGGATCAAGTTACGCATATATACAACAGACTATCAAGATATCACAACACATGTCACGAATAAAAGCGTATAAATTATAAAATGAATATCTTTATTACAACTGAATCAAGAATCAGTTCAAGAAATGCGGAAGCGTAAAATGGATACATGAAAAGCTGGGCGCCACAGGGACGTCGACTGGGAGACAAACGCCTAGAAGTCGTCGAAGCCGCTGACGTAATCCTCCACGTTGCCGGGCACTGAGCAGCAGTCGAAGATATCCGAAATAGAACAAAAGAGTAGAGAGGCAAGTGTGAGTACAAACTCGTACTCAACAAGTATAACACGAGCATGAGGCTCTAAGGTTAGCTGACTCAACTGCATTAGCTTTTAGTATTGGCGGATTTTATTAAAGCTAATTACTACAAGTGGGTGAATTGCTCTGATACCAATCTGTCACACCCGGTTTATAAGAACATAAATCGAGCAATCATATATGCGCCAGGATCAAGTCACGCATATACACAACAGATTATCAAGATATCACAACACATGTCAGGAATAACATTAATATAAATCGTAAATGAATCGTAAATGAATTGTTTTTATTACAACCGAATCAAGAATCGGTTCAAGAGTTGCGGAAGCGTAAAAGAGATACATGAAGAGCTGGGCGCCACAGGGACGTCGACTGGGAGACAAACGCCTAGAAGTCGTCGAAGCCGCTGACGTAGTCCTCCACGTTGCCGGGCACTGAGCAGCAGTCGAAGATATCCGAAGTAGAACAGAAGAGTAGAGAGGCAAGTGTGAGTACAAACTAGTACTCAACAAGTATAACACGAGCATGAGGCCTCTAAGGTTAGCTGACTCAACTGCATTAGCTTTTAATCTTGGCAAATTTTATTAAAGCTAATTACTACAAGTGGATGAATACCATAAACCCAATTGCATAATAATTAATCAATATTAATTAAGAACTACTGAAAACCATCCAAACCAAAACCACCCTGGCATCGTCCTCCTCCACGGGAACCCGACCCCCCTCCGCCGCCGGCCGTCACCAGCGACGCCTCTGCACGCCGCCTCCGGCCAATCCCCGCCTCGGTGAGCAATACGTCATCTCGGGTAGTCGTTTGCGCTAGATTTGGTAGCCTGTAAACTACCACAGCCACCCATCCACGGCACGCCGGCGATCCCGAGCCGCTCTCTCCGTGGGGAGCGTCGACCCGAGCCCCGATCTGTGGCAGAACCAACCTGAATTATACCGGCTCAAGTACGCGAGTCCACTCCAGAGGGCTCCAACGTGCTTCAAACGGTATAATCCCTTGGCCTGTCGGGTATCGTCCCGATAAACCACCGATACACAGGATCAAATAAGGCTACCTCACACGAAGGTGAGTCCAGAGATACATTCACCATCACATTTTACATCACAGGTAATTATATTACAAGGGTTTCCAAAAGAGGTACAAAAATTTAAATTAGAGAAGAGATTACAAATTGTTAAAAACTATGATTTTTAGCCACGGAAAACATACGCGATGATTACAATACGTCGTTAAGACGGATGTCATGCTAAGCCCGAGCACGACATCGCTCGATATCACCAGTGCTGGCCGGGGACGGATCCCATTCCACGGACCAACCTTCTGAAAGAGCACAGGACCAGGGCAAGGGAAAAGTAGGTCTTCAAGACATCATCTGCAAAACATATAACTAGCAAGGCTGAGTATACTAATACTCAGCAAGGCTTACCCGGGATTGGGTATACTTAGCCCATAACTAGACTTATGCAAGCTTATAATAGTTCTGGGTTTAGTTTCAGCTGAAAAGCAACAAAGAGTGGATCCTTAATTTCAAGTTTTAGCTTTCAGATTCTAGTTAATTATCCATTCTAGGTAAGCACCTATAACTAAGCAAGCATGGTATAATCTTTGGTCAAGCATCATCTTTGATAACCATAATATTGTTCTTGTTACTCTATGTGGAAAAGGGATCAAGCAGTCTCAATCTTCGTGAGAAGCGGACGATTCGAATCGAATTTAACCTTGCAAGGTAAACCTAACACACACGCTTGGAACACCACAGGGTCATTCCAAAGCAACCGTTTGCCTTTCATTCCGACTCGTGGATCAGAGCCACCACAAGCGACTGCAGGAACATACGCACACCCAATGTGTGCAGGACATACGTCTGTAGCGCGACTACAAAACCCGTATTCCTGGTTGCCCTTGCAACACGTATTTCCCCAGTCGAACATAAGTAACCAGAAGAAGCAAATCGAGTGGTGGGAGGTATGTCCACTCCTCGGGCCGATTGGCTACTAGGCTTACCGCTTACCCATAACTCACGGCATGTGGCTAGTACTTTCAAAACACTTAACCCGCACTTCCACACACTGCGACCTTATCAGATTCATCAACACAGACGGGGTATCATCTCAACCATGATACCGCACAAAACTCCCGTCCGGCATCCTTATAGTGGTAACAGGAATGTAAACATTACAATTCCTATATCGCGCGAGTGACAGGAAATCACCCGACTTCTACCGGCCCTATTAGCATAGCAGCTAGCCGGACTCAAATACTAGTATTCAATACATCGGTTCCTAGGAAAATGCAACTAGGGTTTCAAGCAATACCTAAGAACTTAATGCATAGAATACGTAAATAGATATAAAGTGCAGTGTAATTAAAATAGTAGGTTATGTCCGGGGCTTGCCTTTACTGGTGAGGTTGGGGTTAGTCAAGTTAATAACGTCCGAACTTTGATTCGGGCCTTCCGAGAATTCCCTGATGAAGTTCTTGGGGTCTTCAGAACAACCTTCTTCTGGTTCTAGGATCTGTAAGAATTTCCACGGCTTGGTCCACGATCAGCTGATAATCACCTCCAGCGAGAATAGTCGGATCTATATGATATGCAAAAATATAGAATTAAGGGATGCATAGTCTTTTTATTTTATTTCACAATACGTTGCAGTCCAAAATATTAACACCCAAGAATTCATGGTGTAAAAGAAACTTAAATTTTGAATTATAACTATTCAACTTACGACCATAACATTAATTTAATTGGAAACAGGAATTAAAATACTTAAATTTAAATTTAAGATTGAAAGTAAACCCTAAATAATTAGGGTTATAAAGTTTTGAAAACTTAAACACAGATCAATTGCATATTTAAAGATTTTGATCAAAAGATTTAATTAAATAAGCTTTACTGAAAAGGCTTTAGCTAATTTTTATATAAAACAAATGGAATTGATTAATCTTATAAGAATTGAATTATAAACAAGATTAGGTTTAAATAGTCCATATTATTACATACTTAATCTATGGAGATTGTATATTACAAATCATGATCACCAAGTTAACCTATAGGGTAAAAGTTGGAATTACGAATTGGATATTACATTTTTATGTCTTAGATTCAACATTGATTCAAAACTATTTGGTTTCAAATCAAACTCACTTAATAGAAGTTATAGAGTTCAAAACCTAGTTTCAAACAAAATTGGTTTTGTAATTTTTGGAATTTCCTACAATTCTCTATTGAATTTACAAGCCAAAAATACCACTCACATGAAATAACAAGCGCCCATTCACTTCTATTCTAAATACGGCACAAACTATTTATTTTCACAGCATGGTCATAAAACAAAGGTGATAGAATTTGAAATGAAGATTCACATGCAACTGGTTTCATATTTTTTTGAATTTTCTACGATTTTCTAGGGATTTTACAAGTCAGCAGCATCACTTCACACGAAATATCAAGCACCCTTACATACAGGTCTCGAACAGTACTGTTCCTATGGGTCTACACTTCGCAGAAAACACCCTGAGCTTGCTCTAATTGTTGCACAAGGTCCTCAAGGCGAGCTTGAACAGAGGAGGCGCTTGGGGAGTTTGGTTCCAACGGGAGGGGACCATGCCGGCGGTCGGGGAGTGTCGAGCAGCACCCTGGGGACTCCTTTTGGCGATCAGGAAGCGAGGAGAAGGGCCACAGGGAGACATCGACGTTGGGGAAAAAAACTTATAGGTGCTGCTGTTCTGTGCTGCTGTTCTGGCCGGTTGGGCAGGAGGCGACGATGCAGCTCTGTCCTGGGGAAGGGCAGGGGCGGCACAGGGACCCGGAGGCGGGGTTGGAGGCGGCCTGGAATAGAGGGGCAGCGCACAGCAGGGAGGAGGAAGGGGATGGCAGTTCTGCGCAAGGGAAGCAGCAGCAAACAGAACGAGGGAAGGAAAATGAAGGCGTCAGGAGGTGGGGAAATGCCAGTGGAGGCAGTCCTCTGTGGTGAAGCAACTCAGGAAGGAGAGGGCCGTAGCAGGGATAGGCAGGAGGCGCACAGGAGGGGGTGGCGTGGGGAGGTCGGCCACGTGCAGCTCGGGCGGCAGCGGCAGACACGTAGGGGCGCGAGGAAAGGCCACGGAGGCGGGCTAGGGCAAGGGGGCAGGCCTAGGGGTGGCGCACGGGGTGAGAGGGCAAGGGGAACGCACTGCCGCAGCCTGTATTCAAGAATTGCGGCGCCGGAACAGTGAAGCAAGGGAACAGAGAGGATTATCCAGAGGAAGAAGAAGAAAGAAGATTGGGGACGACTGGACCTAAATGTAATTTTTCAAAATTCCAGGGACCTGTCTGTAAACAAGCGATAACTTTTAAACTAGAGCTCAAAAGGAAAAGTGTTCAAAATGAAAGTTGTAAAACTTTTCAAGCTCTACAACTTTGTTTTAGGGTTTGAATTCAAAAACTCAAAATATACAACTTTATTTTGAGATTTTGGACTAACCTTAAGTTTTATAAAAATTTGTCCTTGTTGCATATTTTACACACAACTTGGGCCTAATTGCAAGTTTTCAGAGCTGTCATGATTACTTGCATTCTTATAATTTGGCCCCTAGTAACTTTTGAAAATTACTTTTGTAACTCATGCATTTGCACAAAAGGACTCATATTTTTATAAAATTACACATAGGGTCTTATTGCTACAATTACATCCAATCTTATACATATCTACACATGCATTACATTTCATACATATTATGGTACAATTTGACACCTAGGGTGTCACAGCCCTCCCCCTAAAAAGAATCTCGTCCCGAGATTCGAAGGCAGAAAGAATCAGACGATTAGGTTTGGGGATTGGCTTGAAGGAAGTTTGGGAAATTTTGTTGAAGATAATATTCTGTTTCCCAGGTTGCTTCTTCTTCGGTGTGGTGATCCCATAAGATCTTGTACATCTTAACTGTCTTTCTTCTGGTGGCTCTTTCCTTGGTATCCAAAATTTGAATAGGTTGCTCGGTGTAAGACAGATCAGGCTCAATCTCAATGGCGGTGGTTTCAATGATCTCCGTAGGTACTTTAATACACTTCTTGAGTTGAGAGACATGGAAAACATCATGAATGGCAGCCAATTGAGATGGAAGGCGAATTTTGTAAGCCACTGGGCCACAAACTTTAAGAATCTCAAAGGGTCCAACATACCGTGGTGCTAACTTTCCTTTTATGCCGAAACGCTGGACACCTTTGGTAGGAGAGACTCGGAGATAAACAAAATCTCCTACTTGGAACTGCAAAGGTTTCCTTCTTTTATCTGCATAGCTTTTTTGTCTAGACTGAGCGGTTTTGAGATTGGCTTGAATAACCTTGACCTTATCTTCGGCTTCTACAACCAGATCGGGTCCGAAGATTTTGCGTTCACCGGTCTGAGACCAATTCAAAGGAGTTCGACATCTGCGACCGTATAACGCCTCAAATGGAGCCATCTGAAGACTAGATTGATAACTGTTGTTGTAAGAGAACTCGGCCAAGGCAAGACATTTGTCCCAGCTTGTACCATAATGTATAACACAAGCTCGGAGCATGTCTTCAAGAATTTGGTTGACTCGCTCAGTCTGTCCATCAGTTTGGGGATGATATGCAGAGCTTCGAATTAGTTTAGTTCCAAGAGCAAACTGCAACTGTTCCCAGAAGCGTGCAATGAATTGGGGCCCTCGATCAGAAATAATGGTTTTAGGAACACCATGCAACCGAACAATTTGATCCAGATAGACTTCGGCATACTTCTTAGCTAAGTAGGTGGTATGCACGGGAAGAAAATGAGCTGTTTTGGTAAGTCTATCAATGATTACCCATATGGAGTCATGCTTTTGAGATGTATTGGGAAGACCAACAATGAAATCCATACTGATGTCTTCCCATTTCCATGACGGAATGGGTAGTGGCTGAAGTGTACCAGATGCTTTGAGATGAGTGGCTTTGACTCTCTGGCACGTATCACACTCGGATACATACTTGGCAATTTCTCTTTTCATTCTGGTCCACCAAAAATTTTGTCGAAGATCTTGATACATTTTGGTACTACCAGGATGAATAGAGCACTTGGATAAATGTGCCTCATCAAGGATTTGCTTGCGAAGTTGGTGATCTTTAGGTACAACAATTCGATTGTTGAACCATAAAGTTCCTTGATGATCAGTGTGAAAACACTTATATTTAGCTTCTCCCTGTGATAGCTTTAGCTTGATATTACTGATACCCTCATTATGTAGTTGAGACTTGATAATTTTATCTCGAAGGGTATTCTCGATGGATAAATGATTCAGACTACCTTGAGGAATGATTTCTAAATTGAGTTTCCTCATCTGATTGCAGAGAGTGTCACTGATGGTTGCTATAGACAAACAGTGACAACGTGCTTTGCGGCTAAGGGCATCTGCAACCACATTGGCCTTGCCAGGATGGTAATGTACCTCAAGGTCGTAGTCTTTGATCAGTTCTAACCAACGCCTTTGCCTCATATTCAAGTCAGCTTGGGTGAAGATATACTTGAGGCTCTTATGGTCAGTGTAGATGTTACACTTAGCACCCATAAGATGATGTCTCCAGATCTTGAGAGCATGAATAACCGCTGCCAATTCAAGATCATGAGTTGGATAATTTTGCTCATGATTTCGAAGTGCTCTGGATGCGTAAGCGATGACTCGGTTGTTTTGCATAAGAACACAACCAAGGCCAGTTCCAGAGGCATCGCAATAGACATCAAAAGGCTGAGTATTATCCGGCTGAGCTAGTACTGGGGCAGTTGTCAAAAGTCTTCTCAAAGTGTGGAATGCTTCATCACACTTAGTATCCCAGCAAAACTTAACTTCTTTCTTCAATAGCTCAGTCATTGGTTTAGCTATCTTGGAGAAGTCTGGAATGAATCGACGATAATATCCTGCCAAGCCAAGGAAACTTCGAATTTGATGGACTGAAGTTGGGGGCTTCCAATCCATAACTTCCTGGACTTTAGTAGGATCAACCGATATGCCTTCACTAGAGATAGTGTGTCCCAAAAATTTCACACTATCTAGCCAAAATTCACATTTCGAAAATTTGGCATAAAGGCGATGATCACGTAGTCGTTGAAGCACGACACGTAGATGATTAACATGGTCTTCTTTAGTCTTGGAATATATCAGAATATCGTCGATGAAGACCACGACGAATTTGTCAAGTTCCGGCATAAAGACTGAATTCATAAGATACATAAAATATGCCGGTGCATTGGTAAGCCCAAATGACATAACCAGATATTCATAAAGTCCATATCTGGTTGAGAAGGCCGTTTTTGGAATGTCGCAAGGCCTAATCTTGATCTGATGATAGCCAGAGCATAAGTCAATTTTTGAGAAGACTTTAGCTCCAGCTAACTGATCAAATAATATGTCAATGCGGGGAAGAGGGTACTTATTTTTGATGGTGACCGCATTGAGTGGACGATAATCGACACATAGCCTTAGGCTATTGTCTTTCTTCTTTACAAAGAGAGCAGGACAACCCCAAGGTGACGCACTAGGGCGTATGAAACCTTTATCAAGGAGATCTTGGAGTTGGATTTTCAATTCAGCCAATTCATTTGGAGGCATGCGATACGGCCTCTTCGAGATAGGAGCTGTGCCTGGTTGGAGTTCAATAATAAACTCAATATCTCTGTCAGGTGGCATTCCAGGCAAGTCGTCCGGAAAGACATCGGGATATTCACAGACTACTGGGATATCTTTTACTTTGACGTCTGTGATGGCATAAGTGCAAGAGTGCAAATACTCTTGCTGAGGCAGATAGAGGATAATAGCTTCTTGATGTGGTGAGTTAATCTCAATAACTCGGGATGAGATGTCTAACAACACTCCATGTTCTGTCATCCAATTTGTCCCGAGTATAACATCAATACCCTCTAGATCTAGCAGTACTAAATCAGTCTTGATTAGTTTACTGCCGAATTGAATTGGTACGCTTCTAATCATTTGATTAGAAGTAATCTTCCCTCCAGGAGTAGAAATCATGTATGATCCTTGGGTAAAACAAGGATCAAGTCTTATTCGGGTACTGCAGTTGTTACTAATGAAACTATGGGTTGCTCCTGAATCGAATAATGTAACAACTGGTTTGTGGTGTATCGAAAATGTACCCGACATGATAGGAGCTCCATCCGGAAGTTCTGCAAGGGTAGTGAAATTAATTTGCCCTTGCCGGACTTGCATCATCGGCCTCTTACCCTTGTTCTGATTATTCTGACTGGAGCTTTGCCCTCGATTAGATTTCTTGGGTTGCGGACAATCTCTGATAAAGTGATCCGCACTTCCGCAATTTAAACAGCAATATGTGCTGCTTTTCTGCTGAACTTGTTGAACATTTGACCGTGTACCAATTTGTTGTGGTTGTTGCCGAGACACAGAAGATTGATATGCTCCTTGCTGTTGAAGCGGCCCAAGAACCAGTCTGCCGATCGGAGCATTTCGTGGTGGTGCTTCAGGCAATATGTTCTGATCAAACTGATACCATGAGGGTTGAACGCTCGTGGATCCAGTGGAGACCTTACGCTTCTTTTCGGCACGGTGTGCCGTAATGCAATCCTCCTGAGTTAGTGCCATGTTGACCAACTCGCTGAAAGTATTTGCCTTGACAAGATTCAGATGCTCTTTGAGCTTAGTATCCAAACCTCGACGAAAATGATCTTGCTTCTTGGCATCACTATCAGCATGATAGCCCGCATACTGGCACAGGTGATTAAAAGCCTGTGCATACTGCAGTACAGTGCGGGTGCCTTGTGTAAGTGCCAAGAACTCATTCAGTTTCCGTTCCATCAGTCCTTCAGGTATATGATGTGCCCTAAAGGCATTCCGGAATTCTTCCCAGGAGATAACATGGCCATCAGTTTGCATAGCACAATAATTATCCCACAAGATACGGGCAGCTCCGTGCAATTGTTGGGCAGCAAACCGAGCCTTGTTAGAGTCCGCACATGGAATCGTAAGAAGAGCAAACTTAGATTCAATAGTGCGGAGCCAAGCATCAGCATCCAAGGGCTCCTCCGCTTTGCTGAACAGCGGGGGCTGAGTACTGAGGAAATCTTGATAAGTTGCCACCTGAGGTTCATCACGACCTTGTGGCTGCTGGTGTTGTTGATTCTGTTGTGCTTGTACCAACAGATTGAGAAGTTCAGTTTGCCGAGCCATAGCCTCGGCTAGATGTGAAAGCAATGGAGATGGTGGTTGGGAATTGCTGGATTGATCTGCCCGGAAACCTTCCGGGGTTCCACGTGTAGCTCCAACCATCTGAAACAAAGATTCGGATGATAGAATTTATTTACCCTGCTGAAGACTTACAAGGCAAATAGGACAAGATAATTGATTTTGATATAGCAAGGATTGGAAAGCAGGAAGATACTTAAGAGACTTAATCAATACTGCTACAAGAATCCCACTAACCACACCAAAGATCAACATTCTAACACACATCCTTAGAAGAACCCAAAACACACCCTGTATGATGCATTTAATGATGAGTTATGCATGCATGTTCTACTCGTCCTCACAAACTAAAAACAATTGCCGAATATCTTCGGACTTACGTGGTTAGTTTCGGTGGCATAATACATACGTCTCTCACTATTAACTAGTCGATAATCCCTATGCGTCCTAGTTTCGTATTCGTGGTTAGTGTACCTGCAGAAAACCACAATATATATCCAATGAACCTTTCATGCCAGCATGTCATGAAAGCGTTCCCATTCATTACTGTTCACTATAGAAACAGCATCTGTACAATTACCGCCGTACAGACAACGTTAGCATACGTTATCGAGATAACGTATTCACGAGGGTACCGCAAAATGCGGGGATATGAACAGCGATCGCCATATCCTGCGCCGAACCATATACTCCCAATGTAGTCAACCGAGGTTGGTACATTGGCAGCATCTCAAGTAGGCCACTGCTTGAGAAACAGCATTCGGTTCGCATCACCGACGGGAAGGCCAAGCTCCCTCAGTTGGCTGAGGATCCTTACCTTCTTACCTCACGGTCGAAGACGTCGTTACAGAATGTAAAGTTGGAGTTGTGCATGAATTTAAGTTTTGACAGAAAAGTAATGCTGGTAGTTAGGGTTATATATATACTATAGCCACCTCTAATTCCCTCATAAGCATTGCCCTAGGGCTTTACGTACTAAGCTCAATCCTTAACGAATCCAACGTAGTTTTGCCAAATACTTTGTTGGTCAAACTTTTATACTGAAAGTATTTTTAAGGTAAAATGTATCTCCAGGGTAACCTTATAGCTCTGATACCAGCTGTGGCAGAACCAACCTGAATTATACCGGCTCAAGTACGCGAGTCCACTCCAGAGGGCTCCAACGTGCTTCAAACGGTATAATCCCTTGGCCTGTCGGGTATCGTCCCGATAAACCACCGATACACAGGATCAAATAAGGCTACCTCACACGAAGGTGAGTCCAGAGATACATTCACCATCACATTTTACATCACAGGTAATTATATTACAAGGGTTTCCAAAAGAGGTACAAAAATTTAAATTTAGAGAAGAGATTACAAATTGTTAAAAACTATGATTTTTAGCCACGGAAAACATACGCGATGATTACAATACGTCGTTAAGACGGATGTCATGCTAAGCCCGAGCACGACATCGCTCGATATCACCAGTGCTGGCCGGGGACGGATCCCATTCCACGGACCAACCTTCTGAAAGAGCACAGGACCAGGGCAAGGGAAAAGTAGGTCTTCAAGACATCATCTGCAAAACATATAACTAGCAAGGCTGAGTATACTAATACTCAGCAAGGCTTACCCGGGATTGGGTATACTTAGCCCATAACTAGACTTATGCAAGCTTATAATAGTTCTGGGTTTAGTTTCAGCTGAAAAGCAACAAAGAGTGGATCCTTAATTTCAAGTTTTAGCTTTCAGATTCTAGTTAATTATCCATTCTAGGTAAGCACCTATAACTAAGCAAGCATGGTATAATCTTTGGTCAAGCATCATCTTTGATAACCATAATATTGTTCTTGTTACTCTATGTGGAAAAGGGATCAAGCAGTCTCAATCTTCGTGAGAAGCGGACGATTCGAATCGAATTTAACCTTGCAAGGTAAACCTAACACACACGCTTGGAACACCACAGGGTCATTCCAAAGCAACCGTTTGCCTTTCATTCCGACTCGTGGATCAGAGCCACCACAAGCGACTGCAGGAACATACGCACACCCAATGTGTGCAGGACATACGTCTGTAGCGCGACTACAAAACCCGTATTCCTGGTTGCCCTTGCAACACGTATTTCCCCAGTCGAACATAAGTAACCAGAAGAAGCAAATCGAGTGGTGGGAGGTATGTCCACTCCTCGGGCCGATTGGCTACTAGGCTTACCGCTTACCCATAACTCACGGCATGTGGCTAGTACTTTCAAACACTTAACCCGCACTTCCACACACTGCGACCTTATCAGATTCATCAACACAGACGGGGTATCATCTCAACCATGATACCGCACAAAACTCCCGTCCGGCATCCTTATAGTGGTAACAGGAATGTAAACATTACAATTCCTATATCGCGCGAGTGACAGGAAATCACCCGACTTCTACCGGCCCTATTAGCATAGCAGCTAGCCGGACTCAAATACTAGTATTCAATACATCGGTTCCTAGGAAAATGCAACTAGGGTTTCAAGCAATACCTAAGAACTTAATGCATAGAATACGTAAATAGATATAAAGTGCAGTGTAATTAAAATAGTAGGTTATGTCCGGGGCTTGCCTTTACTGGTGAGGTTGGGGTTAGTCAAGTTAATAACGTCCGAACTTTGATTCGGGCCTTCCGAGAATTCCCTGATGAAGTTCTTGGGGTCTTCAGAACAACCTTCTTCTGGTTCTAGGATCTGTAAGAATTTCCACGGCTTGGTCCACGATCAGCTGATAATCACCTCCAGCGAGAATAGTCGGATCTATATGATATGCAAAAATATAGAATTAAGGGATGCATAGTCTTTTTATTTTATTTCACAATACGTTGCAGTCCAAAATATTAACACCCAAGAATTCATGGTGTAAAAGAAACTTAAATTTTGAATTATAACTATTCAACTTACGACCATAACATTAATTTAATTGGAAACAGGAATTAAAATACTTAAATTTAAATTTAAGATTGAAAGTAAACCCTAAATAATTAGGGTTATAAAGTTTTGAAAACTTAAACACAGATCAATTGCATATTTAAAGATTTTGATCAAAAGATTTAATTAAATAAGCTTTACTGAAAAGGCTTTAGCTAATTTTTATATAAAACAAATGGAATTGATTAATCTTATAAGAATTGAATTATAAACAAGATTAGGTTTAAATAGTCCATATTATTACATACTTAATCTATGGAGATTGTATATTACAAATCATGATCACCAAGTTAACCTATAGGGTAAAAGTTGGAATTACGAATTGGATATTACATTTTTATGTCTTAGATTCAACATTGATTCAAAACTATTTGGTTTCAAATCAAACTCACTTAATAGAAGTTATAGAGTTCAAAACCTAGTTTCAAACAAAATTGGTTTTGTAATTTTTGGAATTTCCTACAATTCTCTATTGAATTTACAAGCCAAAAATACCACTCACATGAAATAACAAGCGCCCATTCACTTCTATTCTAAATACGGCACAAACTATTTATTTTCACAGCATGGTCATAAAACAAAGGTGATAGAATTTGAAATGAAGATTCACATGCAACTGGTTTCATATTTTTTTGAATTTTCTACGATTTTCTAGGGATTTTACAAGTCAGCAGCATCACTTCACACGAAATATCAAGCACCCTTACATACAGGTCCTCGAACAGTACTGTTCCTATGGGTCTACACTTCGCAGAAAACACCCTGAGCTTGCTCTAATTGTTGCACAAGGTCCTCAAGGCGAGCTTGAACAGAGGAGGCGCTTGGGGAGTTTGGTTCCAACGGGAGGGGACCATGCCGGCGGTCGGGGAGTGTCGAGCAGCACCCTGGGGACTCCTTTTGGCGATCAGGAAGCGAGGAGAAGGGCCACAGGGAGACATCGACGTTGGGGAAAAAAACTTACAGGTGCTGCTGTTCTGTGCTGCTGTTCTGGCCGGTTGGGCAGGAGGCGACGATGCAGCTCTGTCCTGGGGAAGGGCAGGGGCGGCACAGGGACCCGGAGGCGGGGTTGGAGGCGGCCTGGAATAGAGGGGCAGCGCACAGCAGGGAGGAGGAAGGGGATGGCAGTTCTGCGCAAGGGAAGCAGCAGCAAACAGAACGAGGGAAGGAAAATGAAGGCGTCAGGAGGTGGGGAAATGCCAGTGGAGGCAGTCCTCTGTGGTGAAGCAACTCAGGAAGGAGAGGGCCGTAGCAGGGATAGGCAGGAGGCGCACAGGAGGGGGTGGCGTGGGGAGGTCGGCCACGTGCAGCTCGGGCGGCAGCGGCAGACACGTAGGGGCGCGAGGAAAGGCCACGGAGGCGGGCTAGGGCAAGGGGGCAGGCCTAGGGGTGGCGCACGGGGGTGAGAGGGCAAGGGGAACGCACTGCCGCAGCCTGTATTCAAGAATTGCGGCGCCGGAACAGTGAAGCAAGGGAACAGAGAGGATTATCCAGAGGAAGAAGAAGAAAGAAGATTGGGGACGACTGGACCTAAATGTAATTTTTCAAAATTCCAGGGACCTGTCTGTAAACAAGCGATAACTTTTAAACTAGAGCTCAAAAGGAAAAGTGTTCAAAATGAAAGTTGTAAAACTTTTCAAGCTCTACAACTTTGTTTTAGGGTTTGAATTCAAAAACTCAAAATATACAACTTTATTTTGAGATTTTGGACTAACCTTAAGTTTTATAAAAATTTGTCCTTGTTGCATATTTTACACACAACTTGGGCCTAATTGCAAGTTTTCAGAGCTGTCATGATTACTTGCATTCTTATAATTTGGCCCCTAGTAACTTTTGAAAATTACTTTTGTAACTCATGCATTTGCACAAAAGGACTCATATTTTTATAAAATTACACATAGGGTCTTATTGCTACAATTACATCCAATCTTATACATATCTACACATGCATTACATTTCATACATATTATGGTACAATTTGACACCTAGGGTGTCACACGATCCGCCACGCTGATAGCTCAGGTGGATTACCCGTGCCGTCACCGTCCTCCAGGGCTTGGCCTCGTCCCAAATGAGGCCCAGATGACCGAGATTGGTCATCTCCGGCGAAGCGCCGCCACGGGGAGCACGTCTCCGGCGACCCCCCCCCCCCCCCCCCCGCCGTTCCAGAGCCGTGAACCGAGCCGCGATCTAAGCCGCCCGATCTGGATCTAAGAGCCCAGAACAGATCTTACCCCTTCGGCCGTGGCATTTTTTGCTAAAGAGTCCTTGTGTTTGTCTGAAATCAACCCGCCGTCCCCGCGAGCCCATCAGATCGGACCAGTCCGATCCAGATCGGACCCGTCCGAACTCCGCTGATCAGATCGGACCGACCGAACCGGAGTGCGTCTGAACCGTTCGATTTAGATCCAACCACTCGGATTAGAAGCCGCGTACCCCTTCAGCTGTGGCAGTTTTGTTAAAGAACCCCTGGACTTCCTTGGAATCAACCCGCGGTCCACCTTCGTTCAGAAGAAATTCTAGCTAGGTCCTGTTTTTCGCACCGAAGCCCCTGAGCTTTCCATTTTTTGAACCCGCAGTCCGTGCCGCGTGTTTTCACGTGCTAGCCCCCGAGTCTATGCTTTATTTACGTTTAGGTCCCCGTGTTTTGTCCAGAAGCCCCTGGTTGCCCTGTTTTTTCCTTACAAATAAGCCCCTGGATCTTGTTTTAAGCGTAGTTTTCGCGTTTTAGCTCCGTTTTAAGTGTTCTTTATATCCACGTGATCGTTGTAACGCTTAGAATAGCTTTAGACTAGTTTGGTGTGCTGTTTCCATGTAATGTTGTACTGTTTTCTTATAGTTTGCTATGGTTTGTGCATGTGTGTATGTGTGGACTATGCTTGATAATCGTGAGTAGACGTGGAGCCTTTGGATCAGTATCAGGAGCAGCCATCTTCCGAGCAGTTCGAGCAGCAGCCGGGAGAGTACGAGGAAGGCAAGTATAACATGAACCTCCTATCACTTTTAAATACAATTTCATGCTGCATTTTAATACCGTATACCTATAAGGACTTCCTAACCACCTTTATATCCTTATATATATCCTATGGGTTGCATTTTGGTTAGTTGTGCTAGGTTGCTGCGCTATAACAAATCTTGGTCCTTTTTAATTAATTTGATTAATGGTCTCATGCAACTTAATTCTGGAGCCGGCCCTCTGTGCTGTGTGCTTGAGTGGTTTGTGCGTCCTTAAAAGATGTTTTTGTTAGAAACATGGTTTAGGGGGCCAGCATGGTGCTTAGTGCTTGGTTGGCCACTCTCCATAAGGACCGGTTCATAGAGCGACAACCTGGGACAACCGCGCAACCACAAGACTGGAATGGGACGGTCTTGACTTACTAATTAGGTCGTGTTGGTTCGGGAGTAACTTACCTGCGTGGGCCAGAGGGGTGGTAAGCTTCAATGGTCCCTGCTCCTCCGGCTTGGTCTATGCTGTGTGTCTTGTACCCCCGGAGGTGGGCCCCATCGTCGCTGATCCAGAATCCTTAGCGGTTACACCTTACCAACGTGATCCTTTGTAACGGTCTCGTAGTGTGCTTGCTAGCCATCTCACCTAAGGAAGTGTGATGAACAACTAGCGTAGCTCACGACTTGTGGGTAAAGTTGTGCAACCTCTCGAGAGTGTAAAACTGATATATCAGCTGTGCTCACAGTCATGAGCGGCCCAGATCCTCCTTTTGATTAGTGGGGTTATCAACCTTTGACGAGGGAGATTCCCCGGGTGGTTTTGGTTTGGATGGTTCTCAGTAGTTCTTAATTAATATTGATTAATTTATTATGCAATTGGGTTTATGGTAATTCACCCACTTGTAGTAATTAGCTTTAATAAAATCCGCCAATACTAAAAGCTAATGCAGTTGAGTGAGCTAACCTTAGAGCCTCATGCTCGTGTTATACTTGTTGAGTACGAGTTTGTACTCACACTTGCCTCTCTACTCTTTTGTTCTATTTCGGATATCTTCGACTGCTGCTCAGTGCCCGGCAACGTGGAGGATTACGTCAGCAGCTTTGACGACTTCTAGGCGTTTGTCTCCCAGTCGACGTCCCTGTGGCGCCCAGCTTTTCATGTATCCATTTTACGCTTCCGCATTTCTTGAACTGATTCTTGATTCAGTTGTAATAAAGATATTCATTTTATAATTTATACACTTTTATTCGTGACATGTGTTGTGATATCTTGATAGTCTGTTGTATATATGCGTGACTTGATCCTGGCGCATATATGATTGCTCGATTTATGTTCTTATAAACCGGGTGTGACAGTTTCCTTCGGGCTAACCGAGACATATTCACGTGGAAGCTAGCGGATATGCCAGAGGTGCCCAGGGAACTGATCGAGCATAGTCTGAATGTAAACCCACAGGCTGTGCCTAAAAAGCAACGCCTTCAAAGGTTTGCTCTCGACAAACGTGAGGCAATCAAATAGGAAATAGCTAAACTCCTCGCAGTTGGCTTCATTAAAGAAGTAATCTATCTAGATTGGGTAGCTAAAACCATCCTTGTAAGGAAAAAGAATAATGAATGGAGAATGTGCGTTGACTACACCGATCTCAACAAGCATTGCCCAAAGGATCACTTCGGGCTACCGCGCATTGATCAAGTCGTCGACTTGACGGCGGGTTGTGTACTCCTCTGCTTCCTTGATTGCTATTCGGGGTATCACCAGATCGTGCTCAAGGAGGAAGATCAAATAAAAACCACGTCCATCACCCTATTCGGGACATACGCCTACAAAACTATGTCTTTCGGGTTGAAAAACATAGGAGCAACCTATCAACGTGCAATTCAGATGTGCTTCACTGATCAGCTGCATCGGAATGTTGAGGCCTACGTGGATGACATGGTCATCATGACCAAGAATCCCGACGACCTGATTGCAGACTTGGAAGAGACGTTCAGCAGCTTCCGCAGGTTTCGGTGGAAGCTCAACCCAACTAAATGCGTCTTCGGAGTACCATCATGGAAATTGCTCGGATTCATCATCAGTAACCAGGGAATTGAAGCCAATCCTGTGAAGATTACGGCCATCACTGACATGGGGGCTCCGACCACAATCAAGGATGTGCAGAAGCTAACACTGAACAGGTTCATCTCCCGACTTAGGGAGAGAGGACTACCCTTCTTCAAGCTCCTGAAACGCCAAGACAAGTTCCAGTGGACGGAGGAGGCCGAGCGGGCCCTGCAGGATCTGAAACAACACCTTCAGTCGCCTCCGATCCTTACAGCACCACTGCCGGGAAATGATCTACTACTCTACATTGCGGCGAAAACTCATGTTGTCAGCAGTGCCATTGTAGTCGAGCGCAGTGAGGAGGGCCATGCATTTAGAGTGTAGAGGCCCGTGTACTTTACAAGTGAGGTACTCTTCAAATCTAAGGTACGATACCCGTCAGTTCAGAAACTTTTATATGCAATACTAATTACTTCGAGAAAGTTGCGCCATTACTTCGACGAGTACAAGATCACTGTGATTACGGATTTCCCGTTGGTGGATATTCTTCACAATCAAGATGCCACGGAGCATATATCAAAGTGGGTAGTGGAACTGGGGGCTTTGTCAATCGACTTCAAGCCACGCACTGCAATCAAGTCTCAAGCTCTAGTCGATTTTATGGCTGAGTGCTGAATGGACGCCTATGTACAAGAAGTTCGCAAGCTGGAAAATAAGTTTTCCGGCCTGGAGGTTCATCATGTGATACAGGAACATAATGTTGGCGCAAACATACTATCCAAGCTGGGATCCACCCGCGCACAAGTTCCAGCGGGAGTTTTCGTCCAGGAGTTGAAATAGCCATCCATCAAGTCCTCACCTTAGGTAACCACCGATGTTGGCCTTCAATAGCCTGATCGGGAGGTTATGATGCTTGGAGAGGATTGGAGAGAGGCTTATATTGACTTCATTCGGGACCAAAGACTACCAGTGGGGATGGACGCAAGAAGCATAGCGGCAGCTCGTGTCATGCGCAGAAGCAAAGGTTTTGTCCTAGTTGACAATAAACTCTACCGGCGTGGCGCACGGTAGCTTTGATGGTCGTTAAATGCGGAGGCTACAGCCACATTCATGTTCTATATGTCTCGACTTCTTGCCATGAGCATGATAGTCGTTGCGATGATGATCGCATTTTTCCTAACAGGTTAGATCCGCCCGATCGGATTCTATCTAACTTGTTGGACGGGCTCACATGAGGAGCTATATCGACTACTCCCAGAGTCGCTGCACTCGGGGTAGTTTCGGCTTCTTGCCATGAGCATGACAGTCACATGACGATGCTCGCGTTCTTTCCTAACTGGTTAGATCCACTCGATCGGGTTATATCTAACTTGTTGGACGGGTTCCTATGAGGAGCTACTTCGACTACTTCCAGGGTCGTTGCACCCGGGGCAGCGTCTACTACTTAGCCTATGAACATGGATGACAATCCAGAGGTCACAAGGCAAATACAAGTAGAGACATCAATGATAGATATATACAAGGAGAGGAGTACTTGTTTTTACAATATCTCAATCCTATATTACACTTTCCACTATTTTTTCAGCTACAGGTTGGGCTTCCAAGAGGTATTCGTTGAATTGCTCTTTAGAGCACTCTGCGGCCACACCCTGTGTGAATACTTCCAGTTGAGCCTGAGGCCAAAGGGATTTTACAAACTAAGCGCATGGCTGACACACGTGATGGGGGCTTCGGTGATGAAGCTGAGGACCTTCTGCGGTGCTCCGAGGAGTCGCTCCAGTAGGGATCGCCCGTCTGCTTCGTCGCCTTCTTGTGGATCCACCATGTCAACAAGCTGTTGGGCGGCCCTCTTAAGGTCCTCCAGCTCCTTCTGGCGCCGCTCCAGCTCCTTCTGGCGTTGCTCCTTTTCTTCGCCCAGCGTCTTGATCTACTGAAGGCAGTCAACGAACTGTTGTTCAGTGTCTGCAATCACCTTCTGCAGCCTCTCGACATCATCTGTACGGTGATACAGCATATTCTTCACATCAGTAAGCAACTCTTCTTTATATGTTAATATTTTCCTAAGCTCTGTGGTGAAGAAAGTTTTCAGAACTCAAGATAAATTGTTAAGAGAAAGTACTCGAGGGAAGAAAGGGCTTGCCTTGGTGTGCCTTTTTCTATTCTTTGAGTTGTTTCTGGAGCTCAGAGTTGGCCTTCTCAAGGTTGTGGAGATCTTTCTTGAGGAGCCACGTTTCTCGCATCCGCTCCAGCTTCAGCTTGTCGAGTTCCCTCTGAAGATACATGTTCTTCTGATATGCGTTGCTCCTTTGCTCAGAGTTCCTGGAGGCCACTCACGACTGCTTTCAGCTTTTTGGATTTCTGTTGTGAGAGTTTGGCCACATCCTGCATAATGGGAGAGATTAAGACAAGCAACTCGATAGAATTTAATGGTAGAAGAGTAATTTTGCCTTACCACGGTATATTGGTACATCTCCTTGGAGATCTTCTGGAAGTATCGCATGTTGTTGACTGTCAGGAGTGGATCATCCACTAGATCTGTGGTGATAATGTTCTGGTATCCACTCCCGGACACCAGCAGATCTTCAGGGTTTCTTGAGGTACCCGTAGCTTCTTCAGTTGGTGGTTGTGGGGTACCTGCAAGTCAAGACGCATTCAGTACATGATGTTTGTGGTCTAAGCAGTTAGCCATGGGAGGTCAGACACTTACTCGTGCCATCTGCAGGAGTGGCATCAGTGGCCTCGGCTTGTTCTTCACCACTGGCACTGGCTTCGGGTTGCTGGGGCTCGGGGGGTGGTGGGTCGGGCAGTGTCATGTCCTCCTCAGGGGCTGGCAGCTCAGGGGCTGGAGTAGCCGAGACAGGCTTTGGCTTAAACCCCAGGGGAGTCGCAGACCTAATCATTTCTTCATGGTAGCTTTCTTTAGTCTCAGAGCCCGTGGTTTTTTAACCGCGGTACTCGTTGCTGGTGGCGGGTTCACACCAGCTGATTGCGAGGTGCCCGCCACGGCAATGGTCACCATCTTTGCTGAGGCAGTCGAAGGGTCCGTCCTAGCAGTTTCTGCGATGCCACCTGCTGGAACATCATCCCCGGCGAGTTCGGTTCCGGTCACCTTTTGGCGCTTGGGGTTGGGTGGAGAAGCCGAGGGACTGCAAAACAGATAATGTCAGCATGCAACAACTTCGATATGTGAAAAATTTACAGGATAGCAACTTCATACTTGGGGGGTTCGACTACATGCGCTTTATGTTTGCGCACAACCCAACGACCCCGAGGGACCACTGGTAAGGTGTAACACCCTAAGGTAAATTCCTCAAATTTTAATTAATTTATTTGGGCTTAAATAAATTTCCCAGGCTTTTCTTTAATTTTTGTGGCATTTAAAGTAATTTTATAACGCAAGAAATTAAAATTTATCATAGAGTTAAATTGTGTGTGCATTCATGCTGCAGCATTGTTTTATTTGTGTTGAGTGTATAGGTTTGAATTCAAATTGTATTTGAATTCAAATGGCTTTGTTTGAATGGGTAGAGTAAAGAAAAAGAAAAGGAAAAGGAGAAGGCCAGCCCAACTCTCTCTCCCTCAGCCCAGCCCAAAACCTTCTCTCCTCTCCCTCACCCGCGGGCCCTCTCTCCCTCTGTTTCTTCCCACGGCCCAAAGCCGCCCGAGCCCCTACGCCGGCCCACCCCTTTCCTCCCTCTCTTTCTTCCGCGGCCCGGCAGCTCGTTTCCCTTCTCTCTTTTCCATCTCTTTCCGCGTGGGCCGCGCCTCTCTTCTCTCTTTTCTTCCTGGGCCGCAGCGTCTCTCTGGCCCAGCCCCGTGCGTCGCCTTCCCTCCCCCGCTCCCTTTCCCTCGCGGTCGCTGGCAGGAGGACCCCACCTGTCGGGGTCGTCCCCTTCCCCGCACCCGAGCCAGACTCGAGCTCGGGTCCGAACTCGACCGACCCCGCCGCGCCGTCTTTGCCCCGGGCCCGCACGCCAGGGCGCCGCGGCCGCCACTATAAAGCCCCGCCCCCCCTAGGGCTTCTCCCAGGTCGCCGCCGTGCCCCGCTAGCGCCCAACCCTAACCACCTCCGCTCGGCGCTGCCGTGCGCCTCGGACCGTCGCCGCGCCGTCTCATCGCCGCTCTCTGCCGTCGCCTGAGCACCGGGGGCTTACCCCGGTGGGGTAAGGACGCTAATCCTCCTCTCTCCTTCCTCGGTCTCAGTCCCCCGCAGCCGCGCGAACTCGCCGGAACTTCCGAGCCGCGGGCCGCCGCCTGTGATATCCAGGTAGTTAGACAACTAGATACTAAGTTTGGGTATATTATATGTAAGTAGAATAATGTATACAAGTTGTACAAAGCATAAGAGTATATTTGTAAATTATAAGTTTTATAAAGTCTCATGTGCAAGTATGTGAAAATGTTCTTAAATGTCAAATTTCAGATGGTTATAGTAAAGAAAAGAGCAAAGGTTAAATAAACACAAAGGGAAATAGGCTTTATATGAAATTAAGGACCTTTATGTAATTAATACAAACATATAAGGACTTACATGTGAAATGGTAAAAAGATAAAAGTAAAACTTAGTTTTACCTAAGGACTAAAGTGTAAGAAGAGCTAGTAATGATGACTGCAGGAAAACTTGCAAAAAGACCCTAAGCATTAAAGCAAATTGTTTGAATTACAAGACAAAGTGTATAATTTGAATGGTGCTCTAAAGTTTAAAATAAAACTTTATTCTTTGAGATTTTGAACTTGAACCTTAAAGCAATCTTGTAGGATTTAAAATTCTCTACAACTTTCATGTGGAACACTTTTTCATTTGACCTTTGTGGCAGTGGGAAAACTTTAGTTTACAGAGGGGTCCCTGAATTCTTTAGAAATTGCGAACAGGTCCTCCTGACATCTCTCTGCTTCTTCCTCCTCTGGCCGCGCCGCTTCCCCCTTCTGCGCCGCTCCTGCCACCGCCGCTCGCCGCCGATGCCGTGCCCCGAGCGCCACCTCCAGCTGCAGAACTCTTCCACGCGTCGTCCCCTCCCAGTCTCGACTTCTTTCCTCTCCCCTCCTGGCCTCACGCGCGCGCGCCACGGTAACCCGAGGCTGCCGCCGGCCGCCACCTCCTGGTCGCCGTGGACAGGTCATCCGGGTGCCTTAACCCTCTCGCTCTCGTGCGCAGCAGCACCACACCCACACCCACCTGCTGTTTTGCTAACCCCAGCGTCCAATTTCCAGTACTCGAGCTGCACTCCGCCGCCGCCGTCCCCTTCCTCTCCGGCCGCGCACCACCCGCCCGTGGGCAGCCCACACCGGACCACCTCCGCCCAAGCCAACACTTGCACAAGCTCTTCCGTAGTCCACTGGTGCTCCTCGACCACTTGTGGCCCTCCAATTTCCATTGCAAACTCGTCGCCGACGAGCACCATCCGCCGCCGCCCTCGGCCTCACCGTGGGCAGCACCCCTCAAGCAATCCCGAGCCACCACATCACCCTAGACAGCACCACATCATCGCCCTGAAAAAGCTATAGGACCCATCCATTGATCCTCTGGTGCACCACAGAGCTTTCCCGACGCTCGCCGGCGATCTTCCTCGCCGCCGCCGCCTCGGTCTCCGTCGAACTCCCTCAATCTTGCATGAATTCATCCAATTGTTGACACGTGCACGTTCCTCACGACTCACTGGTTCTCGTGCGCAGGATCTTGGCCCACGTTCATCGCCGGAGCACCCTCGTTGCCGTCGACCCCTCCGCCGTCACCTCGGGTTCAAGTCGAATCCCACTGTTCCGGCCATCCCCGTCCACGACACGTAGCGCAACAAGACCACAGTAAGCTCCTGACCCGATTCCTGCACTTGGACCTCGCCGCCGGCGACCACCGTCGCCGGAACACGGCCGTCACCGCTCTGCTCTGCTCGGTTCCCAGCCCAGGGACCTCGGGTTAGAAGGAAAAGAAATCCAGGGGGTTAAGTGTAAAGCCATAGACTCAGAGGAATAGTGCCCAGGGACTTACTTATGTAATTTTGGCTGTCAACTTAGAAATACCATATCTCTTCAAAGAAAATTCATAAAATAGTAAACTAAATTTGGTTAGAAACCTTAGACAAGGATCTGTAACTTTGCTTTAAGGGTCGACTTCAGTTTTTGAATGTTTGATGACCTAATTTAAATATCAAAGTTAATTGCTTGTAGACTTAAGAATTACACAGTAATTCATAGAAAAATGATAAATTAGTAAAACCAGTGTTAATAATTTTCTTTTAACATGTAAAATTGAAGGAAAATAATTAATCTTGTACTCTAATAATATTTTCTTATTGTATAGATTTTGTTAGAAATAATGTGTAGTTTACATAATATAATTAATAAACACACTTTCATATATTCAAAAATCATGAGAAATATATTAATGTTCTGTTTTGTATTAGTGCAACATATTATTAAATTTTCAACTAAGAATTTGATGTTAACTCATTAAGATATAAAATATTGGTTATAAGGTAATAGTAATTTAAAGTTCATATAAATTGTGAGGTCAATTTGTAAAGCTTTTTAATATAAATATTAAAAACCACCCCACTTGTTGTTCCATGCTACTAGTTAATTAATTAATGTAATCAACCCCGTTGTCTAAAGGATTTAGATAAGATAACGAATACTCAATAAATGACTGCCCAGTACAGGGTAATTAGGAGATGTATCAAAATAAAATGGTATTTATATTGGATTGCAACTTTATCGGGAAGTAAAATAAAAGTAAGGGCATCCCATAACTTGTAATTTTGCATCTCATATAGATTCGACCACGCTCGCTGACGGGGATTATCAACTGATCCCGGAACAAGAAGAAGTTTATTCGGAAGACCCCGGGACTCTTGTTGTGGATTTCTCTGAAGCCCCGAACCAAGGTTCGGAAGAAAATATTTTGACTAACCCCAACCCTGCTAGCGAAGGCAAGCCCCGGACATAACCCCTACCTTATTACACTGCAACTTATATTACTTATATATATATCTCTTTATGCATTAGGTTCTTAGGAGTTGTTTGGAAACTTAGTTGCATCACTCTAGGAACCAATGTAATGAACACTAGAACTGGAGTCCGACTAGCTGCTCTGCTCATAGGACCGGTAGAAGTCGAGTGATTTCCTGTCACCCGCGCGATATAGGAATTGTAATGTTTACATTCCTGCTATCACTATAAGGATGCCGGACGGGAATTTTATGAGGTATCATGGTTGAGATGATACCCCGTCTGAGTTGATGAATTGATAAGGTCGCAGTGTGTGGTAGCGGTGGTTAAGCGTTTGAAAGTACTAACCACATGCCGTGAAATATGGTAAGCGGTAAGCCTAGTAACCGATCGGCCCGAGGAGTGGACATACCCCCCACCACATGTATTTGCTTCTTTTGGTTACTTTGTTCGACGTGTAGGCATATGTGTTGCTGGGCAACCAGGAGTACGGGTTTTGTAGTCGCGCTACAGACGTACGTCCTGCACTTTTGTAGTGCGTATGACCTGCAGTCGCTTGTGGTGGCCCTGATCCACGAGTCGGAATGAAAGGCAAACGGTTGCTTCGGAATTACCCTGTGGTATTCCAAGCGTGTGAGTTAGGTTTACCTTGCAAGGGTTGAATCTCGATTCAGAATCGTCCGCCTCTCACGATGTATGAGACTGCTTATCCCCTTTATCACATAGAGTAACAAGAGCAATTATGTGATTATCAAAGATGATGTTTTGAGTAAAGATTCTACCATGTTTGAATAGTTATAGGTGCTTTCCTAGAATGGTTAATCAACTAGAATCTGAAAGTTAATAATTGAAAATAAGGATCTACTCTTTGTTGCTTTCAGCTGAAAACCCTACCCAAAGCTAAAAGCCGTCATGAGTCTAGTTATGGGCTAAGGTATACCCAATTCCGGGTAAGTCTTGCTGAGTATTAGTATACTCAGCCTTGCTTTGTTAATTTACTTCAGGTAACCCTTCTGAGGAGCCAGCGTGCATTACACCGTGGCCTTACCCTTTGCCTGATGGTTGGTCCGTGGAATGGGATCCGTCCCCGGCCAACACAGACCCCGCCGAGTGATATTATGCCAGGGCTAGCATAATATCTGTAATGACGCCGTGTATATCGACTCTACTTTTCAAATTCCGCTGCTTTAACTAGAAACTTGAACTTGTGTTGTAATAAATTCTCCTCAGTGAGGACAAATGTTATTTTGTACATTTTTGTAATATAAACTGCCTGTGGTGTAAATTATTTTGGCATTATATCTCTGGACTCACCTTCGTGTGAGGTACCTTGTTGGATCCTGAGTTCGGTGGTTTATCGGGACGTTACCCGACAGACCAATAGTATTATACTGTTTGAAGTACGAGTTAGCCCTCCAGGGAGGACTAGCGTACTTGAGCCAGTATAATTCAGGTTGGTTCTGCCACAGCTGGTATCAGAGCTAACAAGTGTACCCTGGAGATATAATTAGCTTTAAAAAGTAATTTAATCAAGTATTTGTGAACTACGTTGGTTCGTTAAGGATTATGTATAGTACGTAAGCCCTAGGGTAATACTATTATGGGAATTAAAGGTGGCTGTGATATATATATGACTAACTTCCAGCATTACTTTTCAGTTGAAATTTAATTTCATGCATAATTCAACTTTATAATTATGTAATGACATCTTCGATCGGGAGGTAAGAAGGTAAGAATCCTCAGCCAACTGAGGGAGCTTGGCCTTCCTGTCGGTGATGCGAACCGAACGCTGTTTCTCAAGCAGTGGCCTACTTGAGATGCTGCCAATGTACCAACCTTGGTTGACTACATTGGGAGTATATGGTTCGGCGCAGGGTATGGCGATCGCTGTTCATACCCCCGCATTTTGCGGTACCCCCGTGAATACGTTATTCAATAACGTATGTTAACGTTGTCTGTACGGCGGTAATTGTACAGATGCTGTTTCTATAGTGAACAGTAATGAATGGGGACGCTTTCATGACATGCTGGCATGAAAGGTTCATTGGATATATATGCATTGTGGTTTTCTGTAGGTACACTAACCACGATTCTGAAACTAGGACGGATAGGATTTATCGACTAGTTAATAGTGAGAGACGTATTTATATTGTGCCACCGTAACTAACCACGTAAGACCAAGATTACTTGGCAGTTAATTTTTGTTTGTAAGATCGGTTAGTACGTGCATGCATAATCCATTAATCAACTAAATCGAATGCTTAAATTGATGCTTCCTAAGAAATAGGCAACATGTTGGTATTTCTTAATTTGGGTAAGTAAGAATTTTAGTTGGGTATCTTCGGCATCCATCTGATTTCCAGCCTTTGCTGTTATCAGAATTAGCTATCTTAATCCATTTTACCTTGTAAACTCTCTCAACAGGGTAAAAATATCTTACCATTTGCATTGTTGTCGCAGATGGCTGCTCCTACTAGTACCTTTTGGGATCAGGAGGGGCACTTTCACACCAATGGTTTACATTGGGAAGGGTTTCCTCGTCTTTTGTGGGAATCCTTGAGTATGTTTCATTATACAGAGCCTCCTCTGTATGATGGGGTAGAGTATCTTGAAGAAGGAGTTTCCCGCTGCAGGATTAAGATGATGATTCCTCAACACCCTTTCCGCTCCTTATGGCCTCCCATAGAAGTGGAAGTGGTTGGATATCGTCTAGTGGATACTCTTGAAACTGCTGCTTTAGAAGGAATCAAACTCTTCTGCAATCAACATCCGATTGAAGTTGCTTCATATCCTATTGGGTTATTCCCTACCATAGACCCGAGTAATTCGGACTGGGATTTTCGGACAAATCATCTTGGTCATTTGCTAGGAGATATAGCTGAAGAAACCGTCCGTATTGTTACCAGGTTTATGGATGTGCAATACCGTTACCAAAAGCTACTGCGTCATGGGGTAAGTCAGATAACTGGTGTGGCTCAAAGCCACTATCGGAATGCTGATCACCAAGTGACCCAGATAGAAGAATTACAAGCTTTGGTAACGCAAAAGGATGAAATTATTGCAGCAAGAGATGAAACAATTCTTCATCGCGAGGATCAGATCATTGAGAGTGATCATCTTATCACCCAACGAGATGCTGTTATAGAATTTCTACAAGAGCATATTCATGATCTGATGCTCGAAGCGGATGATGCCCAGGCTCATATTGAAGAATTGCAGCAGCAACCCATCCTTCCTGCTATACCCCTCGTACCTGAAGAGGGAGAAGAAGAAGACCCAGAGGAAATTGAGGGTACTTCAGAGATTGATTCTGAGCATGGGGACCCTGTTATTAGTCCCCATCACTCTCTTTCTGGCAGTCAGTCTTCTGTAGGAAATTTCGATGATTTTTAGTAAATCGTCAACTTTCGAGATGTAATCTAAGGGAATGTAATAGTTAAAGTAGTCAAACCTCGCGCCATTTGATGTAATATAGATGGCCTAAGCTTTCGATATGCGAAAGGGGAACTATCTGAATCACCAATGTAATATAATTTCCGGTTTTAATCATCTTGTTCATTATCTTTAATTCTGAAATGAGATGATGGTGCGGAATATATGCGTTGTTTGTGTCTTCTGAAATTGGGAGTAAGGATATATGGTTAATAATGGACATCTCCTTTATTTCAGATGGTTGGAGCTACAAGAGGAACCCCGGAGGGTTTCAGGGCTGATCAAGCCAGTGGTTCTCAGCAACCACCACCACCTCCTCCCAACCTTGCCGAAGTCATGGCTCGGCAAATGGAATTGCTTAATTTGCTAGTTCAAGCACAGCAGAATCAGCAGCAACAATTCCGAGGAGGCCGGGATGATCGTAATCCTCCTATGGCTAGCTACCAAGATTTCCTCAGTACCCAACCACTTTTCTTCAGTAAGGCAGAGGAACCATTAGATGCCGACGCCTGGCTCCACATCATTGATTTGAAGTTCGCTCTCCTGACCATACCATGTGCGGATTCTAGCAAGGCTTCTTTTGCTGCTCAACAACTTCGTGGTGCTGCTAGAATCTGGTGGGACAATTTTTATGCCATGCAACCTGCAGGGCATGTCATCACATGGGATGAATTCCGGGTCGCTTTCAGAGCGCATTATATTCCCGCAGGATTGTTGGAGCGAAAGCTTAACGAGTTCCTGGCTCTTACACAAGGTGCCAACACAGTTCTGCAATATGCACAGAATTTCAATCATCTGTGCCAGTATGCAGGGTATCATGTAGATAATGATACCAAGAAACAAGACCGTTTTTGCAGGGGCCTGAACACCAAACTCAAAGAACGCCTGAACCTTGTGAAGGCAAATACTTTCAGTGAGTTGGTCAACATGGCCTTAACTCAAGAAGACTGTATTGTGGCGCATTCTGCCGAGAAGAAGCGGAAAAACCCTGCTGGACCCTCGAGTACTCAACCACCGAGGTATCGGGTTGTTTCCAATACGCAGCCCAGGGCACCACAGCACAATTCTCCTACGGGAAGATTGGTTTTTAGGCCGCCTCAGCAGCAAGGAAGGTTCAGACCTCCTGTGCCCCCGCGACAAGCACAACAATCTAGCCAACGGCCAAATATTCCGCAAGTGCCACCGAAGGGCAACAACTATCGCTGCTACAATTGCGGAAGTGCGGATCATCTCATCCGAGATTGCCCGCGGCCTAAGAAATCCAATCAAGGGCAGAGCTCCAACCAGGGAAACCAGAATAAGGGAAAGAAGCCGGTGATGCAAGTCCGTCAAGGACGGATTAACTTCACCACTTTGGCAGGACTTCCAGATGGAGCTCCTGTCATGTCGGGTACATTTTCTATTTACCATAAACCAGTTGTTACTTTATTCGATTCCGGAGCAACACATAGCTTTATTAGTAACAACTGTGGAACCCGACTAGGACTTGAATCTTGTTCTATCCAGGGGTCATATATGATCTCTACCCCTGGAGGAAAAATTACTTCCAACCAAATGAGTAGAAATGTACCACTTCAGTTAGGTAGTATAGAAATAAAAACTGATTTGGTGTTAATAAGTTTGGAGGGTATCGATCTTATACTTGGGACAGACTGGATGACTAAACATCAAGTCCGGTTAGATATCTGTTCCCGAGTGGTTGAAATCAATTCACCATACTATGGGATTACCACTCTTTATCTGCCTCAGCCAGAATGTCTGTATCCTTGTACTTATGCTATCACCGATATCAGAGTCAAGGATATTCCTATAGTATGTGAATACCCCGATGTCTTTCCCGACGATCTGCCTGGAATGCCACCAGATCGAGACATCGAATTCATCATTGAACTTCAACCGGGCACTGCTCCAATTTCAAAAAGGCCGTATCGTATGCCTCCAAACGAATTGGCAGAACTGAAAGTTCAGCTACAAGATCTTCTTGATAAGGGTTATATACGCCCCAGTGCTTCACCTTGGGGTTGCTCTGCTCTCTTTGTCAAGAAGAAAGACAATAGCCTGAGACTATGTGTCGACTACCGTCCACTCAATGCGGTTACTATTAAAAATAAGTATCCTCTTCCCCGCATTGATATCTTATTCGATCAACTAGCTGGAGCAAAGGTCTTTTCTAAGATCGACTTACGCTCTGGTTATCATCAAATCAAGATCAGGCCTTGTGATATTCCAAAAACGGCCTTCTCAACCAGATATGGACTTTATGAATATCTGGTCATGTCATTTGGACTTACAAATGCACCGGCATATTTCATGTATCTCATGAATTCCGTATTTATGCCGGAGCTTGATAAATTCGTCGTGGTCTTCATTGATGACATTCTGATCTACTCCAGAACCAAAGAAGACCATGCTAACCATTTACGTGTCGTTCTTCAACGATTACGGGATCATCGCCTTTATGCCAAATTTTCAAAATGTGAATTCTAGCTGGATAGTGTGAAATTTTTGGGACATACTATCTCCAGTCAAGGCATATCGGTTGATCCAACCAAAGTTCAAGAAGTTATGGACTGGAATCCTCCCACCTCAGTCCATCAAATACGGAGTTTCCTTGGATTGGCAGGCTATTATCGCCGATTCATTCCAGACTTCTCCAAGATAGCTAAACCCATGACTGAGCTACTCAAGAAAGAAGTTAAGTTCCGTTGGGACGAGAAGTGTGAGGAAGCATTTCACACTTTAAGAAAACTTCTGACGACTGCTCCAGTACTAGCTCAGCCAGATAGTAACCAGCCTTTTGATGTCTACTGTGACGCTTCCGGAATTGGCCTTGGTTGTGTTCTTATGCAAAACAACCGGGTTATTGCTTATGCATCCCGAGCACTTTGGACTCATGAGCAAAATTATCCAACACATGATCTTGAATTGGCAGCAGTTATTCATGCTCTCAAGATCTGGAGACATCATCTTATGGGCGCTAAGTGTAACATTTACACTGACCATAAGAGCCTCAAGTATATTTTCACTCAGGCTGATTTAAATATGAGGCAAAGGCGTTGGTTGGAGTTAATCAAGGATTATGACCTTGAGGTACACTATCATCCGGGCAAAGCCAATGTGGTTGCGGATGCACTTAGCCGCAAGTCACATTGTCACTGTTTGACCATATCCACTTTTAATGACACTCTTTGCCATCAAATGCGGAGACTCAATCTGGAGATTATTCCTCAAGGTAGTTTAAACTTGATCTCCGTTGAGTCTACTTTGCGGGATAAAATCGTCACGTCGCAGCTACATGATGAGGGTGTCAAAATTATTAAATCCAAGCTATCCTTGGGAGAAGCTAAGTATCGGTGTTTTCACACTGATCGTCAAGGAGTCCTATGGTTCAACGATCGACTTGTCGTGCCTAAGGATCATCAACTTCGTAAGCAAATCCTCGACGAAGCACATTTGTCCAAATTCTCTATTCATCCTGGTAGCACCAAGATGTATCACGATCTTCGGCAACATTTTTGGTGGACCAGAATGAAGAGAGAAATTGCCAAATATGTGTCTGAGTGCGATACATGCCAGAGAGTCAAAGCCAGTCATCTCAAGGCTTCTGGTACACTTCAGCCATTACCCATTCCGTCATGGAAATGGGAAGACATTAGTATGGACTTCATTGTCGGTCTTCCCAACACATCTCAAAAACATGACTCCATATGGGTAATCATCGATAGACTCACAAAAACAGCTCATTTTCTTCCGGTGCATACCACTTACTCTGCTAAGAAGTATGCCGAAGTCTATCTGGAACAAATCGTTCGATTACATGGGGTTCCGAAAACTATCATATCTGATCGTGGGCCCTAATTTATCGCACGGTTCTGGGAGCAGCTACAATCAGCTCTAGGAACCAAATTAATTCGAAGTTCTGCATATCACCCCCAAACTGATGGGCAGACTGAGCGAGTTAACCAAATTCTTGAAGACATGCTTCGAGCTTGTATTATTCATTATGGTACAAGTTGGGACAAGTGTCTTGGTCTAGCTGAATTTGCCTACAATAACAGTTATCAAGCTAGTCTTCAAATGGCTCCTTTCGAAGCGTTATACGGTCGCAGATGCCGAACTCCTTTGAGTTGGTCTGAGACCGGTGAACGCAAAATTTTTGGACCAGACCTAGTTGTTGAAGCCGAAGATAAGGTTAAGGTTATTCAATCTAATCTTAAAACCGCTCAGTCCAGACAAAAGAGTTATGCAGATAAGAGGAGAAAACCTCTGCAATTCCAGATAGGAGATTTTGTCTATCTCCGAGTATCACCAACCAAAGGCGTCCAACGCTTTGGCATAAAGGGGAAGTTAGCACCTCGGTATGTCGGACCCTTTGAAGTTCTTGATGTTTGTGGCCCAGTGGCTTACAGACTTCGTCTGCCATCTCAATGGGCAGCTATTCACGATGTCTTTCACATCTCCCAACTTAAAAAGTGTGTCAAAGTACCCACAGAAATCGTGGAGACAAGTACCCTTGAGATTGAACCTGATTTGTCGTACGTCGAACAACCTCTTAGAATTCTGGACACTAAAGAAAGATTCACCAGAAGAAGGGCAGTTAAGATGTACAAGATCTTATGGGATCATCACACTGAAGAAGAAGCGACTTGGGAAACTGAGTCTTATCTTCAACGGAATTTTCCGGACTTCCTGCAAGCCAATCCCCAAATCTAATCATTCAATTCTATTCAGCTTCGGAATCTCGGGACGAGATTCTTTTTAAGGGGGGAAGGCTGTGATATCCAGGTAGTTAGACAACTAGATACTAAGTTTGGGTATATTATATGTAAGTAGAATAATGTATACAAGTTGTACAAAGCATAAGAGTATATTTGTAAATTATAAGTTTTATAAAGTCTCATTTGCAAGTATGTGAAAATGTTCTTAAATGTCAAATTTCAGATGGTTATAGTAAAGAAAAGAGCAAAGGTTAAATAAACACAAAGGGAAATAGGCTTTATATGAAATTAAGGACCTTTATGTAATTAATACAAACATATAAGGACTTACATGTGAAATGGTAAAAAGATAAAAGTAAAACTTAGTTTTACCTAAGGACTAAAGTGTAAGAAGAGCTAGTAATGATGACTACAGGAAAACTTGCAAAAAGACCCTAAGCATTAAAGCAAATTGTTTGAATTACAAGACAAAGTGTATAATTTGAATGGTGCTCTAAAGTTTAAAATAAAACTTTATTCTTTGAGATTTTGAACTTGAACCTTAAAGCAATCTTGTAGGATTTAAAATTCTCTACAACTTTCATGTGGAGCACTTTTTCATTTGACCTTTGTGGCAGTGGGAAAACTTTAGTTTACAGAGGGGTCCCTGAATTCTTTAGAAATTGCGAACAGGTCCTCCTGACATCTCTCTGCTTCTTCCTCCTCTGGCCGCGCCGCTTCCCCCTTCTGCGCCGCTCCTGCCACCGCCGCTCGCCGCCGATGCCGTGCCCCGAGCGCCACCTCCAGCTGCAGAACTCTTCCACGCGTCGTCCCCTCCCAGTCTCGACTTCTTTCCTCTCCCCTCCTGGCCTCACGCGCGCGCGCCACGGTAACCCGAGGCTGCCGCCGGCCGCCACCTCCTGGTCGCCGTGGACAGGTCATCCGGGTGCCTTAACCCTCTCGCTCTCGCGCGCAGCAGCACCACACCCACACCCACCTGCTGTTTTGCTAACCCCAGCGTCCAATTTCCAGTACTCGAGCTGCACTCCGCCGCCGCCGTCCCCTTCCTCTCCGGCCGCGCACCACCCGCCCGTGGGCAGCCCACACCGGACCACCTCCGCCCAAGCCAACACTTGCACAAGCTCTTCCGTAGTCCACTGGTGCTCCTCGACCACTTGTGGCCCTCCAATTTCCATTGCAAACTCGTCGCCGACGAGCACCATCCGCCGCCGCCCTCGGCCTCACCGTGGGCAGCACCCCTCAAGCAATCCCGAGCCACCACATCACCCTAGACAGCACCACATCATCGCCCTGAAAAAGCTATAGGACCCATCCATTGATCCTCTGGTGCACCACAGAGCTTTCCCGACGCTCGCCGGCGATCTTCCTCGCCGCCGCCGCCTCGGTCTCCGTCGAACTCCCTCAATCTTGCATGAATTCATCCAATTGTTGACACGTGCACGTTCCTCACGACTCACTGGTTCTCGTGCGCAGGATCTTGGCCCACGTTCATCGCCGGAGCACCCTCGTTGCCGTCGACCCCTCCGCCGTCACCTCGGGTTCAAGTCGAATCCCACTGTTCCGGCCATCCCCGTCCACGACACGTAGCGCAACAAGACCACAGTAAGCTCCTGACCCGATTCCTGCACTTGGACCTCGCCGCCGGCGACCACCGTCGCCGGAACACGGCCGTCACCGCTCTGCTCTGCTCGGTTCCCAGCCCAGGGACCTCGGGTTAGAAGGAAAAGAAATCCAGGGGGTTAAGTGTAAAGCCATAGACTCAGAGGAATAGTGCCCAGGGACTTACTTATGTAATTTTGGCTGTCAACTTAGAAATACCATATCTCTTCAAAGAAAATTCATAAAATAGTAAACTAAATTTGGTTAGAAACCTTAGACAAGGATCTGTAACTTTGCTTTAAGGGTCGACTTCAGTTTTTGAATGTTTGATGACCTAATTTAAATATCAAAGTTAATTGCTTGTAGACTTAAGAATTACACAGTAATTCATAGAAAAATGATAAATTAGTAAAACCAGTGTTAATAATTTTCTTTTAACATGTAAAATTGAAGGAAAATAATTAATCTTGTACTCTAATAATATTTTCTTATTGTATAGATTTTGTTAGAAATAATGTGTAGTTTACATAATATAATTAATAAACACACTTTCATATATTCAAAAATCATGAGAAATATATTAATGTTCTGTTTTGTATTAGTGCAACATATTATTAAATTTTCAACTAAGAATTAGATGTTAACTCATTAAGATATAAAATATTGGTTATAAGGTAATAGTAATTTAAAGTTCATATAAATTGTGAGGTCAATTTGTAAAGCTTTTTAATATAAATATTAAAAACCACCCCACTTGTTGTTCCATGCTACTAGTTAATTAATTAATGTAATCAACCCCGTTGTCTAAAGGATTTAGATAAGATAACGAATACTCAATAAATGACTGCCCAGTACAGGGTAATTAGGAGATGTATCAAAATAAAATGGTATTTATATTGGATTGCAACTTTATCGGGAAGTAAAATAAAAGTAAGGGCATCCCATAACTTGTAATTTTGCATCTCATATAGATTCGACCACGCTCGCTGACGGGGATTATCAACTGATCCCGGAACAAGAAGAAGTTTATTCGGAAGACCCCGGGACTCTTGTTGTGGATTTCTCTGAAGCCCCGAACCAAGGTTCGGAAGAAAATATTTTAACTAACCCCAACCCTGCTAGCGAAGGCAAGCCCCGGACATAACCCCTACCTTATTACACTGCAACTTATATTACTTATATATATATCTCTTTATGCATTAGGTTCTTAGGAGTTGTTTGGAAACTTAGTTGCATCACTCTAGGAACCAATGTAATGAACACTAGAACTGGAGTCCGACTAGCTGCTCTGCTCATAGGACCGGTAGAAGTCGAGTGATTTCCTGTCACCCGCGCGATATAGGAATTGTAATGTTTACATTCCTGCTATCACTATAAGGATGCCGGACGGGAATTTTATGAGGTATCATGGTTGAGATGATACCCCGTCTGAGTTGATGAATTGATAAGGTCGCAGTGTGTGGTAGCGGTGGTTAAGCGTTTGAAAGTACTAACCACATGCCGTGAAATATGGTAAGCGGTAAGCCTAGTAACCGATCGGCCCGAGGAGTGGACATACCCCCCACCACATGTATTTGCTTCTTTTGGTTACTTTGTTCGACGTGTAGGCATATGTGTTGCTGGGCAACCAGGAGTACGGGTTTTGTAGTCGCTCCAGACGTACGTCCTGCACTTTTGTAGTGCGTATGACCTGCAGTCGCTTGTGGTGGCCCTGATCCATGAGTCGGAATGAAAGGCAAACGGTTGCTTCGGAATTACCCTGTGGTATTCCAAGCGTGTGAGTTAGGTTTACCTTGCAAGGGTTGAATCTCGATTCAGAATCGTCCGCCTCTCACGATGTATGAGACTGCTTATCCCCTTTATCACATAGAGTAACAAGAGCAATTATGTGATTATCAAAGATGATGTTTTGAGTAAAGATTCTACCATGTTTGAATAGTTATAGGTGCTTACCTAGAATGGTTAATCAACTAGAATCTGAAAGTTAATAATTGAAAATAAGGATCTACTCTTTGTTGCTTTCAGCTGAAAACCCTACCCAAAGCTAAAAGCCGTCATGAGTCTAGTTATGGGCTAAGGTATACCCAATTCCGGGTAAGTCTTGCTGAGTATTAGTATACTCAGCCTTGCTTTGTTAATTTACTTCAGGTAACCCTTCTGAGGAGCCAGCGTTCATTACACCGTGGCCTTACCCTTTGCCTGATGGTTGGTCCGTGGAATGGGATCCGTCCCCGGCCAACACAGACCCCGCCGAGTGATATTATGCCAGGGCTAGCATAATATCTGTAATGACGCCGTGTATATCGACTCTACTTTTCAAATTCCGCTGCTTTAACTAGAAACTTGAACTTGTGTTGTAATAAATTCTCCTCAGTGAGGACAAATGTTATTTTGTACATTTTTGTAATATAAACTGCCTGTGGTGTAAATTATTTTGGCATTATATCTCTGGACTCACCTTCGTGTGAGGTACCTTGTTGGATCCTGAGTTCGGTGGTTTATCGGGACGTTACCCGACAGACCAATAGTATTATACTGTTTGAAGTACGAGTTAGCCCTCCAGGGAGGACTAGCGTACTTGAGCCAGTATAATTCAGGTTGGTTCTGCCACACCGCCGCCCGGCCGCCACGGCCAATTTGGCCTCCTCTCTTCCCCCCAAAAGGATTCCCCGTGCGCTTCTCTATCTCCTCGGCCTGATCCCGTTCCAAACCAGCCACAGGAGCGCGGGATTGCATGTCCTCCGGCGAGGCGCCACCGCGAAAGCCACCTCCGGCGAGCAATTGACGCCGCCAGCCCCTGTTTCCTTTTCCCCTTCGCCGTGAGCCGTCCGATCCGCGATCAACGGATCAGATCAGAACCCACGTACCGTTTCGCTCGCGCCGTCAGATCCAAATCCAAGCGTCCAGATCCGCAGATACCCCTTCGCCGTGGGAGTCTAATCCCAGCCGTCTGATCAGTCTCCAACGCGTAGGATTAGATTCCACCTACCCCTTCGCCGCGGGCCGTCCGATCCGCATCCTGCGCTCGGGATTAGATCTAGAGCGTAATAGATCCCAAACCGCCAGATCCCGATCCAAGGGCTGAGATTGGCGCGTACCCCTTCGGTTAATGGATCTAATCTCAGCCGCCCGTCTTAGATCTAAGGGCCCAGAATAGATCTTACCGCTTCAGCCAGCCGTTTTGCTAAAGAGCCCCTGTTCTTTTGAAGTATCAACCCGCAGTCCACCCCGTGAGTCAAAAATAATTGCAAACAAGTCCTTTTCGTCCCGTTTGACCCCCTGAGCTTCCTAGAATTTGAACCCGCAGTCCACTCTAAGGTTTTTTAGCGAGTTAGCCCTTTCTTCTAGGGTTTAACTACGTTTAGGTCCCCGGGTTTTGTCCAGAAGCCCCTGGTTGCCCTGTTTTTCTTACAAATAGGTCCCTGGATCTTGTTTTAAGCGTAGTTTTCGCGTTTTAGCTCCGTTTTAAGTGTTCTTTATATCCACGCGATCATTGTAACGCGTAGAATAGTTCTAGGCTAGTTTCATGTGCTGTTTCATTGTATTGGTGTACTGTTTCCTTATATTTTGCTATTGTTTGCATGTGTGTGCATGTGTGGCCCATGTATTGCTGTTACGATCGTGAATAGACGTCGAGCCACCGGAGCAGTACCAGGAGCAGCAGTTTTCCGAGCAGTTCGAGCAGCAGCCGGGAGAGTACGAGGAAGGCAAGTATAACATGAACCTCCTATCACTTTTAAATACAATTTCATACTGCATTTAAATTCTGTATGCCTATAAGGATTTCCTAGCCACTTTATATCCTAAATATATATCCTCTGGGTTGCATTGTGGTTAGTTGTGCTAGGTTGCTGCACTATAACACACTTGGTCCTTTTTAATTAATTTGTTAATGGTTATATGCAACTTAATTCTGGAGCCGACCCTCTGTGCTGTGTGCTTGAGTGGTTTGTGCGTCCTTAAAAGATGTTTTTGTTAGAAACCTGGTTTAGGGGGCCAGCACGGTGCTTAGTGCTTGGTTGGCCACTCTCCATAAGGACCGGTTCATAGAGCGACAACCTGGGACAACCGCGCAACCACAAGACTAGAATGGGACGGTCTTGACTTACTAATTAGGTCATTTTGGTTCGGGAGTAACTTACCTGCGTGGGCAAGAGGGGTGGTAAGCTTCAATGGTCCCTGCTCCTCCGGCTTGGTCTGTGCTGTGTGTCTTGTACCCCCGGAGGTGGGCCCCATCGTCGCTGATCCAGAATCCTTAGCGGTTACACCTTACCAACGTGGTCCTTTGTAACGGTCTCGTAGTGTGCTTGCTAGTCATCTCACCTAAGGCAGTGTGATGAACAACTAGCGTAGCCCACGACTTGTGGGTAAAGTTGTGCAACCTCTCGAGAGTGTAAAACTGATATATCAGCTGTGCTCACAGTCATGAGCGGCCCAGATCCTCCGTCTGATTAGTGGGGTTATCAACCTTTGACGAGGGAGATTCCCCGGGTGGTTTTGGTTTGGATGGTTCTCAGTAGTTCTTAATTAATACTGATTAATTCCTTATGCAATTTGGGTTATGGTAACTCATCCACTGGTAGTAATTAGCTTTAATAAAATTTGCCAAGACTAAAAGCTAATGCAGTTGAGTCAGCTAACCTTAGAGCCTCATGCTCGTGTTATACTTGTTGAGTACGAGTTTGTACTCACACTTGCCTCTCTACTCTTCTGTTCTATTTCGGATATCTTCGACTGCTGCTCAGTGCCCGGCAACGTGGAGGACTACGTCAGCGGCTTCGACGACTTCTAGGTGTTTGTCTCCCAGTCGACGTCCCTGTGGCGCCCAGCTCTTCATGTGTTCCTTTTACGCTTCCGCATCTCTTGAACCGATTCTTGATTTGGTTGTAATAAAATAATTCATTTATGATTCATTTACGATTTATATTAATGTTATTCCTGACATGTGTTGTGATATCTTGATGATCTGTTGTATATATGCGTGACTTGATCCTGGCGCATATATGATTGCTCGATTTATGTTCTTATAAATCGGGTGTGACAGATTGGTATCAGAGCCATGTCGACTGTAGGACGAAGCCTAGGTAGAATTGGTCGAGTTTAGGACTTCTTTCCTCTTGCCTTGCCTCCGCAAATCCTCAACCATCATGTTTCTGCTTCTATTCCTTGAGTTTTAAGCCCTCGATTTGCTGTTTTCCCCGCCTTTTCTGAGAAGTAGCTTGAGTTTTCCGTAGACGTTGGCCTAAGTCGCCTAATCTTATAAGATATAAGTTTAAGTTGTCCCGATAAAAATACGCTAGAACGAGTGTGTTAGTCGAGTAGTGTGGGAAACTCGACTAAGTTGTGAATCTTGAATGTTGTTATTGTGCAAATATTTGATTTGGATTTTTGGTTGATTGCATAGGCTAGTAGTTAAACTTGTTCATGCAAATCGACATAACCCCACTTGAACTAAATAATAAAATTGAGTTAGAACGTTGGGGGTAAAACCTATATTCCTTTCTCTCTGATATATCCTTCCGAAGTTTCATTTCCGTAGCTGCACGATATCTTATTCTCATAAATTTCGTTTGTTACAATCAGATGGTGAACACCAGGCGCACCGGTTCCGGTTCTGACCAGCAGGAGCAGAACAACCAGAGTACTGGTCAGCCGCTGCCGATGCCGCCACCACTGACCCCGGAGCAGTTCTTCCAGCTCCAGATGCAGATGATGGCTACCCTGAACAACACCGTTCAGGCTCTGCAGCAGATCCATGCCCAGCCGCCGCCTCCTCCGCCGCCTCAGCCCCGTGACAGGCGTGCGGACTTCCTGAGAGGTCATCCTCCGACCTTCTCTCACGCCACGGACCCACTCCAGGCGGACGACTGGCTTCGCTCGGTGGAGCGCCAGTTGGTTGTTGCGCAGTGCGACGACCGGGAGCGAGTCCTTTACGCAGCAGGGCAGCTGCGAGGTTCCGCTCTTGACTGGTGGGAGTCCTACCCAGCTCGGGATCGTGAGGCTCTCACATGGGACCAGTTCCGTGAGCGTTTCAGGAACCATCACATTCCTGAGGGCATCATGAAGATGAAGCAGAAGGAGTTCCGTGCCCTTAAGCAGGTAAAAATTTAACGGAAATTCCCTACCATTTCTTTTAAGCTTGATCTATCCTTGATTTCTTTCGTTAAACCTGATCAATTGAGCGATTTCTATCCTTGTTATCTGTGGTTGTCATTTCAGGGATCGATGACGGTGACGGAGTACCGTGACCGTTTCCTTCAGCTTGCCCGCTACGCCCCTGCTGACATCGCTCGCGATAGCGACAAGCAGGAGTACTTCAAGGAGGGACTGGATGATCACATCCAGTATGCGCTGCTAAACCACCGCTTCGACAACTTCAATCAGCTGGTTGATGCGGCCCTCAACACCGAGCGTAAGCGCCGGGAGATTGAGGATAAGAAGAGGAAGATGGCTCCATCCTCTTCGGGCAGCAACACCCGTCCCCGCTACCAGTACCCTCCCCAGCAGCAGTAGCAGAGGCCACCCCAGCAGTACCAGCAGCGGCAGCAGTTTCCGCCCCGTCCTCAGCAGCAGCAGCAGGCGGGACAGGGTCAGAGGCTTCCAGCGCCTCTGGCTCCACCAGCTCAGAGGCAGGGAGCGCCCACTCCTCCTCCTGGGCAGCAGGCTCCGGCACTTCCTCGAGTGTGCTTCCACTGCGGCGAGCCAGGGCACTACGCCAACGTCTGCCCTCGGAAGGCGCAGGCAGGACAGCAGGGGCGTGCCGCACCGCCCAAGGCCCCAGCTCAGGGCAGGGTGAACCACGTGACGGCCGAGTCAGCGGCCGAGGCACCTAACGTGGTTATTGGTACGTTCATGGTTAATACCCACCCTGCTACAGTTCTTTTTGATACTGGTGCTACGCATTCTTTCATCACCCGGTCTTTTGTTGAGCATCATGGTATTCCTACTAGCACGTTAAAGAGGTGCATGTTAGTATCTTCACCGGGAGGGCAGTTGAGGTCTCATATCTTCTGTCCCAGAGTCAGTGTGGCCATAAAGGGGGTAGATTTCAGTGCAAATCTGATGGTGCTGGACGCCAAGGGCATTGATGTGATCTTCGGAATGGAGACCCTTGCTAAGTGGGGAGTCCGGATCGATTGTGCTCAGAGGACTGTTCTTCTGTCAGCACCGGATGGTCAGGAGGTCACTGTTGGAGCTACAGAGCCTTCTGGATTTCTTCATCAGATGGAGGCTAGACCCACGGATGGTATTCGCGTGGTGTCTGAATTCCCGGATGTCTTTCCGGATGATTTGCCAGGTATGCCGCCTGATCGCGACATTGAGTTTTCTATTGACCTCTTGCCTGGCACAGCTCCTATTGCTAAGAGGCCCTATCGTATGGCTCCTGTCGAGCATGAGGAGGTTAAGAAGACTGTCGACGAGTTGCTAGCTAAGGGTTATATCCGTCGCAGTTTCTCTCCTTGGGCTTTTCCTGTATTGCTTGTAGAGAAGAAGGATGGTGCGAAGAGGATGTGCGTCGATTATCGGGATCTGAATGCAGTCACTATCAAGAACAAGCATCCATTGCCCCGTATTGAGGATCTCTTTGATCCGCTTCAGGGTGCTTGTGTATTCTCGAAGATTGATCTGCGTTCGGGTTATCATCAGCTGAAGATTCGTCCTGAAGATATTCAGAAGACGGCATTCACCTGCAAGTATGGGCTATACGAGTATACGGTCATGTCCTTTGGCTTGGCCAATGCTCCAGCTTTCTTCATGCATCTGATGAACAAGGTTTTCATGGATTATCTGGACACCTTTGTGCTAATATTTATTGATGATATCCTGATATATTCCAAGTCAGAAGCGGAGCATGAGAAGCATCTGAGGCTCGTGTTGCAGAGGCTCAGAGAGCACAAGCTGTATGCCAAGCTTAGCAAGTGCGAGTTCTGGATTGACAAGGTTCCATTCCTCGGTCATGTTATCTCCAAGGGAGGTATTGCTGTGGACCCCGGAAAGGTGAAGGATGTACTTGACTGGGTCGTACCGCAGACAGTGAAGGAAGTCCGCTCTTTTCTGGGCTTAGCAGGTTATTATCGGAGGTTCATTGAGAATTTCTCCAAGATTGCGAAGCCTTTGACTTCCTTACTGGAGAAGGACATGGGTTTCTCTTGGACTGATGAGCGTCAGAAGGCCTTCGAGGAGCTGAAGAAGAGGTTGACTACGGCGCCAGTCCTTACTCTGCCAGACCAGAGCAAGAGGTTCACAGTGTATTGTGATGCTTCGAGGGATGGTCTTGGTTGCGTCCTGATGCAGGAAGGCAGAGTGATAGCTTATGCTTCGCGGCAGTTGCGCCGACACGAGCTGAATTATCCCACTCATGATCTGGAGTTAGCCGCAGTTGTGCATGCTCTGAAGATATGGAGGCATTACTTGTTTGGGCAGAGGTGTGATATTTACACCGATCACAAGAGCCTCAAGTATATTTTCACTCAGAGTGAGCTGAATATGCGGCAGAGAAGATGGCTAGAGTTGGTCAAGCATTATGACTTGGAGATTCACTATCATCCGGGCAAGGCCAATGTTGTAGCAGATGCTCTGAGCAGGAAGGGCTATGTTAACATGGCCGTGGCTTTTCAGATGCCTCAGGAGTTATGCGAGGAGTTTGAGCAGTTGAGCTTGGGTTTCTTGCATCATACCTCGGGTACATCGTTCGAGGCAGAACCCACTCTGGAGGCAGAGATCAGGCAGCATCAGAAGGAAGATCAGAAGCTGCAGGAGATTCGTGAGTTGCTCAAGATTGGCAGGGCTCCTCATTTCAGAGAGGATGAGCAGGGTACCTTATGGTACAAGGGTCGTATATGTGTGCCGGATGTGGCAGGTCTCAGGAAGTTGATTCTGAGTGAGGCTCATGATACAGCATATTGTATCCATCCTGGCAGCACGAAGATGTATTACGACCTCAAGGAACGATTCTGGTGGTATGAAATGAAGCGTTCTGTTGCGGAGTACGTGGCTATCTGTGACACTTGTCAGTGTGTCAAGGCAGAGCATCAGAGGCCAGCAGGGTTATTGCAGCCGTTGAAGATTCCAGAGTGGAAATGGGAGGAGATCACTATGGACTTCATCGTTGGCTTGCCTCGTACTCAGAAAGGGTACAACTCCATATGGGTAGTAGTGGATCGGTTGACGAAGGTTGCTCATTTTATTCCGGTGAACACTACCTACTCCGGCGCTAGACTCGCAGAGTTGTACATCTCCAGGATTGTCTGTCTGCATGGTGTTCCGAAGAAGATTATCTCTGACTGAGGATCTCAGTTCACTTCACGGTTCTGGGAGCAGTTGCATGATTCGTTGGATACGAAGCTGCGCTTCAGTACCGCTTATCATCCTCAGACAGATGGGCAGACAGAAAGAACCAACCAAGTGTTGGAGGATATGCTGCGAGCTTGTGCTATTCAGTATGGAACCAGCTGGGATAAATGCCTGCCGTATGCAGAGTTTTCTTATAACAACAGTTATCAGGCTAGTCTGAAGAAGTCCCCGTTTGAGGCCCTGTATGGTCGGAAGTGCAGGACTCCGCTGTGTTGGGATCAGATTGGCGAGAGGCAGGTGTTTGGTCCGGATATTGTTGAGGAGGCCGAACAGCTGGTACAGCAGGTGCGAGAGAATCTGAGGGTCGCTCAGACTCGTCAGAAGAGCTATGCGGATGTTCGTCGCCGAGATTTGACCTTCGCGGTGGGTGATCATGTATACCTGAAGGTTTCGCTGATGAGAGGAATCCGCAGGTTTAATGTAAGAGGAAAGCTAGCTCCTCGATACATTGGTCCGTTCAAGGTGTTGGAACGGAAAGGTGAGGTGGCATATCGTTTGGAGTTGCCACTCAATCTCTCAGGAGTGCACGATGTGTTTCACGTGTCTCAGCTGAAGAAGTGCTTGAGAGTGCCAGAAGAGCAAGCACCGATAGAAGGGCTGGATGTGCAGGAGGATCTGACCTATGTCGAGCATCCGGTGAAGATTTTGGAGACATCTGAGAGAGTCACCCGAAACAAGAAGATCAAGATGTGCCGTGTTCAGTGGAGTCATCACACGGAGGATGAGGCTACTTGGGAGCGAGAAGACGAGCTGAGGAAGACATATCCCGATCTCTTTGCTAGCTAGCCTATCCGAATCTCGGGACGAGATTCCTGTAAGGGGGGTAGGTTTGTAACACCCTAAGGTAAATTCCTCAAATTTTAATTAATTTATTTGGGCTTAAATAAATTTCCCAGGCTTTTCTTTAATTTTTGTGGCATTTAAAGTAATTTTATAACGCAAGAAATTAAAATTTATCATAGAGTTAAATTGTGTGTGCATTCATGCTGCAGCATTGTTTTATTTGTGTTGAGTGTATAGGTTTGAATTCAAATTGTATTTGAATTCAAATGGCTTTGTTTGAATGGGTAGAGTAAAGAAAAAGAAAAGGAAAAGGAGAAGGCCAGCCCAACTCTCTCTCCCTCAGCCCAGCCCAAAACCTTCTCTCCTCTCCCTCACCCGCGGGCCCTCTCTCCCTCTGTTTCTTCCCACGGCCCAAAGCTGCCCGAGCCCCTACGCCGGCCCACCCCTTTCCTCCCTCTCTTTCTTCCGCGGCCCGGCAGCTCGTTTCCCTTCTCTCTTTTCCCTCTCTTTCCGCGTGGGCCGCGCCTCTCTTCTCTCTTTTCTTCCTGGGCCGCAGCGTCTCTCTGGCCCAGCCCCGTGCGTCGCCTTCCCTCCCCCGCTCCCTTTCCCTCGCGGTCGCTGGCAGGGGAACCCCACCTGTCGGGGTCGTCCCCTTCCCCGCACCCGAGCCAGACTCGAGCTCGGGTCCGAGCTCGACCGACCCCGCCGCGCCGTCTTTGACCCGGGCCCGCACGCCAGGGCGCCGCGGCCGCCACTATAAAGCCCCGCCCCCCTAGGGCTTCTCCCAGGTCGCCGCCGTGCCCCGCTAGCGCCCAACCCTAACCACCTCCGCTCGCCGCTGCCGTGCGCCTCGGACCGTCGCCGCGCCGTCTCATCGCCGCTCTCTGCCGTCGCCTGAGCACCGGGGGCTTACCCCGGTGGGGTAAGGACGCTAATCCTCCTCTCTCCTTCCTCGGTCTCGGTCCCCCGCAGCCGCGTGAACTCGCCGGAACTTCCGAGCCGCGGGCCGCCGCCGCCCGGCCGCCACGGCCAATTTGGCCTCCTCTCTTCCCCCCAAAAGGATTCCCCGTGCGCTTCTCTACCTCCTCGGCCTGATCCCGTTCCAAACCAGCCACAGGAGCGCGGGATCGCATGTCCTCCGGCGAGGCGCCACCGCGAAAGCCACCTCCGGCGAGCAATTGCCGCCGCCAGCCCCTGTTTCCTTTTCCCCTTCGCCGTGAGCCGTCCGATCCGCGATCAACGGATCAGATCAGAACCCGCGTACCGTTTCGCTCGCGCCGTCAGATCCAAATCCAAGCGTCCAGATCCGCAGATACCCCTTCGCCGTGGGAGTCTAATCCCAGCCGTCTGACCAGTCTCCAACGCGTAGGATTAGATTCCACCTACCCCTTCGCCGCGGGCCGTCCGATCCGCATCCTGCGCTCGGGATTAGATCTAGAGCGTAATAGATCCCAAACCGCCAGATCCCGATCCAAGGGCTGAGATTGGCGCGTACCCCTTCGGTTAATGGATCTAATCTCAGCCGCCCGTCTTAGATCTAAGGGCCCAGAATAGATCTTACCGCTTCAGCCAGCCGTTTTGCTAAAGAGCCCCTGTTCTTTTGAAGTATCAACCCGCAGTCCACCCCGTGAGTCAAAAATAATTGCAAACAAGTCCTTTTCGTCCCGTTTGACCCCCTGAGCTTCCTAGAATTTGAACCCGCAGTCCACTCTAAGGTTTTTTAGCGAGTTAGCCCTTGCGTCTAGGGTTTAATTATGTTTAGGTCCCCGGGTTTTGTCCAGAAGCCCCTGGTTGCCCTGTTTTTCTTACAAATAGGTCCCTGGATCTTGTTTTAAGCGTAGTTTTCGCGTTTTAGCTCCGTTTTAAGTGTTCTTTATATCCACGTGATCGTTGTAACGCGTAGAATAGTTCTAGGCTAGTTTCATGTGCTGTTTCATTGTATTGGTGTACTGTTTCCTTATATTTTGCTATTGTTTGCATGTGTGTGCATGTGTGGCCCATGTATTGCTGTTACGATCGTGAATAGACGTCGAGCCACCGGAGCAGTACCAGGAGCAGCAGTTTTCCGAGCAGTTCGAGCAGCAGCCAGGAGAGTACGAGGAAGGCAAGTATAACATGAACCTCCTATCACTTTTAAATACAATTTCATACTGCATTTAAATTCTGTATGCCTATAAGGATTTCCTAGCCACTTTATATCCTAAATATATATCCTCTGGGTTGCATTGTGGTTAGTTGTGCTAGGTTGCTGCGCTATAACACACTTGGTCCTTTTTAATTAATTTGTTAATGGTTATATGCAACTTAATTCTGGAGCCGACCCTCTGTGCTGTGTGCTTGAGTGGTTTGTGCGTCCTTAAAAGATGTTTTTGTTAGAAACCTGGTTTAGGGGGCCAGCACGGTGCTTAGTGCTTGGTTGGCCACTCTCCATAAGGACCGGTTCATAGAGCGACAACCTGGGACAACCGCGCAACCACAAGACTGGAATGGGACAGTCTTGACTTACTAATTAGGTCATTTTGGTTCGGGAGTAACTTACCTGCGTGGGCAAGAGGGGTGGTAAGCTTCAATGGTCCCTGCTCCTCCGGCTTGGTCTGTGCTGTGTGTCTTGTACCCCCGGAGGTGGGCCCCATCGTCGCTGATCCAGAATCCTTAGCGGTTACACCTTACCAATGTGGTCCTTTGTAACGGTCTCGTAGTGTGCTTGCTAGTCATCTCACCTAAGGCAGTGTGATGAACAACTAGCGTAGCCCACGACTTGTGGGTAAAGTTGTGCAACCTCTCGAGAGTGTAAAACTGATATATCAGCTGTGCTCACAGTCATGAGCGGCCCAGATCCTCCGTCTGATTAGTGGGGTTATCAACCTTTGACGAGGGAGATTCCCCGAGTGGTTTTGGTTTGGATGGTTCTCAGTAGTTCTTAATTAATACTGATTAATTCCTTATGCAATTTGGGTTATGGTAACTCATCCACTGGTAGTAATTAGCTTTAATAAAATTTGCCAAGACTAAAAGCTAATGCAGTTGAGTCAGCTAACCTTAGAGCCTCATGCTCATGTTATACTTGTTGAGTACGAGTTTGTACTCACACTTGCCTCTCTACTCTTCTGTTCTATTTCGGATATCTTCGACTGCTGCTCAGTGCCCGGCAACGTGGAGGACTACGTCAGCGGCTTCGACGACTTCTAGGCGTTTGTCTCCCAGTCGACGTCCCTGTGGCGCCCAGCTCTTCATGTGTTCCTTTGACGCTTCCGCATCTCTTGAACCGATTCTTGATTCGGTTGTAATAAAATAATTCATTTATGATTCATTTACGATTTATATTAATGTTATTCCTAACATGTGTTGTGATATCTTGATGATCTGTTGTATATATGCGTGACTTGATCCTGGCGCATATATGATTGCTCGATTTATGTTCTTATAAATCGGGTGTGACATAAGGCTTCGGCCAACTCCACGGATGAACCGGGGGAGTTGTCCTTCTTCGCCTTCCCTTCGGTTCCCCTTTTGGCTGGGGGGCTCCCGCTTTCGGTTGTTTCGCCGCCGGGCAGAGCCTCGGCTGCTTGAGCTTTTTTCGCTTCAGCCGCGGCGCTGGAAAGAAGGTGGTCTGGTTGGGGGATATCAGGTTGTGGTGGATAGCTCCGGTACAACTCCATGTGTCCCTGCAGAGGATTTTCCATTAGCGGTTGTAGAACAGCAGAACTTATTCCAAAAGTAGTCGAATACGTACCGGTTTTGGAGGATTTTGCACAGAAAACAACTCCGGGACGTAGGGAACTGCGTTCACGTCCAGCAGCACTCACTTGACCCGGATGAGCACGGCGTCGTCAGTCAGCTCCTCTGCGCACATCCGAGATGGATCTTCAGCGCCTATGTACTCGAAGCCTAGTGTATGGCGTTGTTGGATTGGCTGGATCCGGCATTTGAAGAAGGAAAACATCACAGATGTGCCGGTCACTCCTATTTCCTTATGGGCTGCTATGATGGGTAGCAACTCGTCAACTTGATCCATGTCCCCTCTGGAGAGTTCGGTGTTCCACTTTGGCCTCACGACAGGGGGTTTTCCGGATCTTTCAGGGAGTTGGGGGACATGGTTTCCAATGTAGAACCAATGGTTTTTCCATCCAATAATGTTGGAGGGGAATTTATAGGAAAGGTATCTATCGCCGGCTTGTTGTCTAAGCTGGATGCCGGCGCCCCTTCAACGGATGGATTTTTGGAGGTGGGTTGCGGCTTTATCCGAAAAAGAAAGCGGAAAAGATCCTAATGAGGTTCAATTCCAAGGAAAGCTTCACAAAAATGGATGAAGATAGCAATGTGGCAGATTGAATTTGGGTTGAGGTGGTGGAGCTCAAGCCCGTAGAAGTAAAGAAGGCCTCGGAAGAAAGAGCAAGAGGGGAGAGCCAAACCCAGTTTCAGAAAAATGGTAAAATGAGATGATTTCGTCCACATTTTCCATAGGAAGAAGTTCACAAAAAGAGGGGCGCCAATTGACAAGACTTTTCTCCTGAAGCAAACCTTTGAAACAAGATTCAGGAGTTCGTTGTTGGAGCACTTACTGTAAGTCCACTCCCCAGATGGCGGCTGCGACTCCTTTCCCTCCCCATCCTTCTCGCTGGATCTCTTGGGCGCCATTTCCAGATCCGTTTGCCACGAGTAGCTCGGGGGCTGCGGAGAAAGGGGCGGAGAGATTTGGCTAGTTTGGGGCTTCTCAAAGGGGATGAAGGCGAAGCACGGATCTGATTGGGGATTCGGAAATTTCTTGGCGGATTGAAGATTGGAAGCACGGATTTTACCCGGAGTTACCGCGGGGTTAAATAACCAACGGCCGGATACAAGTTTACTGTTTCGAAGTTGAAGAGTCGTCTCAAGGAATATTCGGAAGATGAGTGTAACATTCCTGTAATTAGAATTTAGACACTAGTTAATAGTGTGTTGTATGTATATTAAGGTTTGTATAGAGAACTAGGGGTGTATTTGTAAATTATAGATTTTATAAGTTCATATGTACAAGTGTGTGTGGAAAAATGCTCTTAAATGTCAAATTCAAATGACTATAGAAAAGAAAAGTACAAATATTAAGTTAAAACCTAAAAGAAATAGACTTTGTATGAAACCAAGGGCTTATGTGTAATCAAAACAAATATAAAGGTTACATATGAAATGGTTGGAATATAAAAGTCAAATTCAAATTTACTTAAGGGTTAATGTGTAAAAATACAAGTAATCATGATAGGTCAGAAAATTTATAAACATGCCCAAAATTTGATCAAATTTAGGTGGGCAAAGATAAAATTAACTTAAATTCCATCTTGTTTCAAAATGTAATCCAAATAGTTGTAAACCTTGATTTTCTGCACCCAAGCCCTAAAGCAATGTTGTAGAGTTTGAAAAACTCTACAACTTTCATGTTGAGCAGTTTCTCATTTGACCTTTGTAGCAGTGAGAAATTTTAGATCACAGAGGGGTCCCTGAACTTTTTGCAAATCATGAACAAATCCTTCTGACTCCTGCCTGCTTCTTCTACCTCTGGCACCACCGCTTCCCCCTCTGCTCCGCTCTGCCTCCGCCGCTGACCGCCGGCACAGGACCCCGAGCTCCACCTCAAGCTTCTACACGTGCCCAGGTGTCGCCTCTTGCTTTCCCCACCGCTGTTCCCCTCCCTTTCTGGCCTCGCGCGCGCGCCACGGCGACCCGAACCCTCCACCGGCCGCCACCTCCTTGTCGCCGTGGACAGCCCACTCCGGCGCCTTAACTCTCTCTTTCTCGCGCGCAGCAGCATTACCCTCATCCCTACATTCTATTCCTCCCGTTCCAGAGCCCAATTCCGAGCGCTCGACCCACATTCCTCCGCCATCGTCTCCTCTAGCTCCGGCCGCGCACGGCACGCCCGTGGGCAGCCCACACCGGACCCTCTCCACCCCAATCAACACTTGCGCAAGCTTCCCCGTAGTTCACTAGTGCTCACCGACCAACCGTTGTCCTCCAATTGCAATCGGAGCTTCGTCCCCGACGAGCGCCGCCGCCGCCGCACTCGGCCTCATCGTGGACAGCTCGACCCGAGCCCTTCCACGCCAACACGACACCGTAGCCAGCACCACATCATCACCCCGAAGCTCCCCGACCCATTCATTGGCTCTCTAATCCACCACCGCGCCTCCCCGACGCTCGCCGGCGTTCTTCCTCGCCGCCGCCGCTTTGGTCTCCGTCGATTACCCTTGATCCAGCGTCTATCCTTCCAATTGATTGTACCTACACGATCCCCGTGACTCACTGGCTCTCGTGCGCAGGACCTTTGCTGACGTCGATCACCGGAGCACCATCATCGCTGTCGACCCCTCCACCGCCGCCTCGGGTCCCCATCGAGCTCCACCATTCCGACCACCCCAGCCTCGACACGTGGTTGCGCAGAACCCTCGTGAGCTCCTGCACCCTTTCCTGCCCTTGGACCTCGCCGCCGGTGACCACCACCGCCGGAACACGGCCGCCCTCCTCTTGCTCTGTTTCGGTTTCCAGTCCAGGGACGTCGGGTTAGAAGGAATAGAAGTCTAGGGGGTTTTGTGCAAAGGAGTAGACTCAGATGAATAGTTCCGAAGGACCCCCTTGTGTAAATAAGGCTGTCAACTTAGAAATGCTATATCTATTTGAAGAAAAATCATAAAAATGTAAACTAAATTTTGTTGGAATCATTAGATAAAGATCTACAACTTTACTTAAAGGGTCAACTTTAGTTTCTGAATGTTTGATGATCTAATTTAATGGTTAAGTTTAGCTACTTGTAGGCTTAGGAAATGCATAGTAATTCATAGAAAAATGATAAAATTGTAAAACCAGTTGTGTTAATTTTCTTTTAACATGTAGAATTGAAGAAAAATAATTATCCCAATAGTTAAGTACTATTTTCTTAATGTATAAGTTAATTAGAAATAATGTATAGTTCATCTTACATAATTAATTTTCATAGATGCTAATTGTTCAAAAAATCATGAAAATATTTTAGGGTACTATTCTTTAGTAGTTTAACATGTGATTAAAATTTCCAACCAAGAATTAGGTGTCAAACAAGTTAGGCATAATGTATTTAGTCCATAATATAATAGTAATGTAAGGTTCATGTAAATAATTAATGTAGCCCATGAATAAAGCTTGTTAAATAATTGTTAGGAACCACCCCACCTGTTGCTACATGCCACTAGTTGGGTAATTAGTGTAGCTAACCCTGTTGTTTAACGGGTTTAGATAAAACATATGATACCCGATAAATGACTCCCCAGTACAGGGTAGTTAGGTTGATTGTCGAAATATAATATTCCTTTAATTGGATTGCAACTTTATCGTGAATTGAAATGAAAGTGTATGCATCCATTAAACTTCATCTTGCATGTCATGTAGACTCGACCACTCTCGCTGACAGGGATTATCAGCTGATTCCGGAACAAGGAGGTTATTCTGAAGACCCCGGGAATCTCGTCGCGGATTTCTCTGAAGCCCTGAACCAAGGTTCGGAAGATATTAATTTGACTAACCCCAGCCCCACTAGCGAAGGCAAGCCCCGGACATAACCCCTACTTTATTACACTGCAACCTATACTATTTATATGGATATCTTTATGCATTAAGTTCTTAGGAATTGTTTGGAAACCTTAGTTGCATTATTCCAGGAACCAATGTATTGTACACTAGAACTTGAGTCCGAATAGCTGCTTTGCTTATAGGACCGGTAGAAGTCGAGTGATTTCCTGTCACTCGCGCGATATATAGGAGTTGTAATGTTTACATTCCTGTTATCACTATAAGGATGACGGACGGGAGTTTTGTGAGGTATCATGGTTGAGATGATACCCCATCTGTGTTGTAGAACTTGATAAGGTCGCAGTGTGTGGTAGCGGTGGTTAAGCGTTTGAAAGTACTAGCCACATGCCGTGAAATATGGTAAGCGGTAAGCCTAGTAACCAATCGGCCCGAGGAGTGGACATACCCCCCACCACATGTGTTTGTTTCTTTTGGTTACTTTGTTCGACGTGTAGGAATACGTGTTGCTGGGCAACCAGGAGTACGGGTTTTGTAGTCGCGCTACAGACGTACGTCCTGCACTTTGGAAGTGCGTATGGTCCTGCAGTCGCTTGTGGTGGATCTGATCCACGAGTCGGAATGAAAGGCAAACGGTTGCTTCGGAACGACCCTTTGGTGTTCCAAGCGTGTGTGTTAGGTTTACCCTTGCAAGGTTTTGAATCTCGATTCAGGAATCGTCCGCCTCTCACGATGAATGAGACTGCTTACCCCCTTTGCCACATAGAGTAACAAGAGCAACTTTGTGATTATCAAAGATGATGTTTGATTAAAGATTCTACCATGTTTGAATAGTTATAGATGCTTACCTAGAATGGTTAATTCACTAAGAACCTGAAAGCTAAAAGTTGAAAATAAGGACCTACTCTTTGTTGCTTTTCAGCTGAAAACTCTACCTAAAGCTAAAAGCCTTCATGAGTCTAGTTATGGGCTAAGGTGTACCCAATTCCGGGTAAGTCTTGCTGAGTATTAGTATACTCAGCCTTGCTTTTGTTGATTTAATCCAGGTAATCTCCCTGATGAGCCAGCTTTCATTACACCATGGCCCTACCCCTTGCCTAATGGTTGGTCGGTGGAGTGGGATCCGTCCCCGGCCAACACCGATTCCCCCGAATTATATCATGCCAAGGGCTAGCATGATATCTGTATTAACGACATGTACAATGTTTACGCTTTTCAAACTCCGCTGCTTTATCTTAAGACTTAAACCTGTTTTGTAATAATCTCCTCTCAGTGGGAGTTAATGACGCTTTGTATATTTTTTGTAATATATTTGCCTGTGGTGTAAAATGTAATGGCATTTATATCTCTGGACTCACCTTCGTGTGAGGTACCTTGTTGGATCCTGCGTTCGGTGGTTTATCGGGACGTTACCCGACAGATCAATAGGATTATACCGTTTGAAGCACGAGGTAGCCCTCCAGAGAGGACTCGCGTACTTGAGCCGGTGTAATTCAGGTTGGTTCTGCCACAATGAGGGGTCGTTTGATGGATTTTTTAGATAAAATATTCGATTAATCATTTTTTTAGGGTTAATTGTCCCTAAAAAAGGGATTTTTCGAGTTCCAATTCTAACTTCCATCATTTGCACCATCACACCAATTATTTATCATGGGAACAGTTTTTCACTGCATGCTACGATCTTTGGATCCTTATTTCCAAACCTGGGAGATTTGGATTCAAGGCTCGGGGGCTGCGGGATATGTGGCGTCGACTACTTATTTTTCGAATTTATTCAAAAAGTAAGAAAGGAAGATTCAAGACTAATGTGACCCTCAGCCTGATTCTCCGATTCAACCTAAGGCTCGGGGGCTACTCCATATGGAGTGCGATTTTTTAATCGCAAACCATACCGAAGAAGTAATTCGGTGCATGAGCACCTCATAGCTTCGATGCAGCCAAGAAAGTACTCAAATAAGAACTTCAAAAGAAGCCGAAGACAACTTTGAAAGTACTCGAGGAGCCTGCAGTACTCAGCTATGAAGAGCTCGGGGGCTTGTTAGACCCGGGACTACGGGACTATGTACATAACGTAGTTCATACAGGATTAGGGGATAGGACATGTCCCATACCTTATCTATGTTGTACTCTACTCGCTTGCGAAGTAGGACTAGCTGGTACAGAAGGAAACTACTCGAGTTGTACTCGAGTATGATTCTTAGGCTAGTGTCGGACTAGGATTCGTGTAACCCTATCCTCCCGGATATATAAGGGCGGGCAGGAACCCCCTCAAAACATCAATCAACACCCAAGGCAATACAAACCACCATACAGGACGTAGGGTATTACGCACATCGCGGCCCAAACCTATCTAAACCTTGTGTTGCTTGCACCTTTGAGTTTCTGATCTCGGCATCACCCTACCTAAAACTTACCACCTCGGGTATACCCCTCGGTGGGCAGGTGGCAAAACACCGACACCAGCCGCTAGTGCTTCCTCGGTTGCATCCACGGGTAGAACAAGAGATGTCCAGTGTCATCATTGCAAGGGCTTTGGCACGTGTAGTGTGACTGTCCTAGCAAGCGCATTTTGGTGGTCAAAGATGATGGTGCGTATTCCTCCGCTAGAGATTTTGGTGAAGATACACTTGCTTTGTTTGCTGCTGACCATGCAGGTAATGAGGGAACACCAGAAGAACATATTGATGCAGGTGCCACCGAACACTACGAGAGTCTCATTGTGCAGCGTGTGCTTAGTGCACAAATGGAGAAGGCGGAGCAAAATCAACAACACACGTTGTTCCAAACCAAGTGTGTCATTAAAGAGCGTTCCTGTCATATGATTATTGATGGAGATAGCTGCAACAATTTGGCTAGCAGTGAAATGGTGGAGAAGCTTGCACTCAGCACCAAGCCACACCCACATCCGTATCACATTCAATGGCTAAACAACAGTACTAAGGCTAAGGTAACAAGGCTGGTGCGCATTAATTTTGCAATCGGATCATATCATGATGTTGTTGAGTGCGATGTTGTTCTTATGCAAGCTTGTCATATTCTGCTCGGTAGACCTTGGCAATTTGATACAGATTGTGTGCATCATGGTAGATCAAATCAGTTTTCGCTCTTGCACCATGATAAGAAAATTGTGTTGCTTCCTATGTCTCCTGAAACTATTGTGCATGATGATATTGCTAGAGCTGCCAAAGCTAAAAGTAAGAATAATAAAATTGTCAAGTCGGTTGCTAATAAGCAAGATGAGATATGCTTGAAAGGGACTTGCTTGCTTGCTACTAAATCTGATATTAATGACTTCATTGCTACCACTTCTATTACCTATGCTTTGGTGTGCAAAGATGCTTGGATTTCCATTCACAATATGCAGCACTCCTTGCCCCCTGCTGTCGCTAACAGTTTGCAGGAGTATTCTGATATGTTTCCAAGTGAAATACCAGCAGGGCTGCCACCAATACGAGGGATTGAGCACCAAATTGATCTAATTCGAGGTGCATCGTTGCCCAACCGTGCGCCATACGAAAGAGATTCAGTAACAAGTGCAAGAACCACTCGACAAAGGTTACGTACGTGAGTACCTTAGTCCTTCTGCTGTTCTGATTATTTTAGTCCCCAAAAAAGATGGAATGTGGCGTATGTGTGTTGATTGTAGAGCTATTAATAATATCACAATTCGATATCGACATCCTATTCCACGTTTGGATGATATGCTTGATGAATTGAGTGGTGCTATTGTGTTTAGCAAAGTTGATTTGCGTAGTGGGTACCACTAGATTCGTATGAAATTAGGAGATGAATGGAAAACTGCTTTCAAAACTATGTTCGGGTTATATGAGTGGCTAGTCATGCCTTTTTGGTTAACTAATGCACCTAATATCTTCATACAATTAATGAATGAGGTTCTGCGTGCTTTTATTGAAAAATTTTTTGCTGTCTACATCATGATATATTGATTTACAGCAAAACCATGGAGGCACATCTTGATCATTTACGTGCTGTTTCTAATGCTTTACGTGATGCACGTTTATTTGGTAACCTTGAAAAGTGTGTATTTTGTACAGATCAAGTATCTTTTCTTGGCTATGTCGTTACTCCACAAGGAATTGAAGTTGATCAAGCCAAGGTGGAAGCTATTCAGGGATGGCCTATACCAAAGACCATCACACAGGTGTGGAGTTTTCTAGGACTTGCTGGGTTCTATCGTCGCTTTGTGAAGGATTTCAGCACCATTGCGGCACCGCTGAATGCGCTTACGAAGAAGGAGGTGCCTTTTTCTTGGGGTACCACACAAGAGAATGCGTTCACCATGTCGAAAGATAAGTTGACACATGCACCTCTCCTCCAACTTCCTGATTTTAATAAGACCTTTGAGGTTGAATGTGATGCTAGTGGAATTGGTTTGGGTGGTGTTTTGTTACAAGATGGTAAACCTATTGCATATTTTAGTGAGAAATTGAGCAGATCTGTTCTGAATTATTCTACTTATGACAAGGAATTGTATGCTCTTGTGCGCCCATTAGAAACATGGCAGCATTATTTGTGGCCCAAAGAGTTTGTTATACATTCTGATCATGAATCTTTGAAACATATTCGTAGTCAAAGGAAACTGAACCGTAGACATGCTAAGTGGGTTGAATTTATTGAATCTTTTCCTTATGTCATCAAACACAAGAAAGGGAAAGAGAAGATCATTGCTGATGCTTTGTCTAGGTGATATACTTTGTTGACGCAACTTGATTGCAAGATTTTTGGTTTGGACACGACTAAAACACAATATGTGAATGATGTTAATTTTAAGGATGTCTTGATGCATTGTAAGGATGGAAAAGCATGGAACAAATTCGTCGTCAATAATGGGTTTGTGTTTTGAGCTAACAAGCTATGCATTCCAGCTAGCTTCGTTCGTTTGTTGTTGTTACAGGAAGCGTATGGAGGTGGCTTGATGGGGCATTTTGGAGCAAAGAATATAAAGGATGTACTTGTGGTCATTTCTTTTGGCCAAAAATGAGAAGAGATGTTGCATGCTGCACTACATGTCAAAAAGCTAAGTCACGATTAAATCCGCATGGTTTGTATATGCCTTTACCAGTTCCTAGTGCTCCTTGGGAGGATATTTCTATGGATTTCGTGTTGGGATTGCCTAGAACTAGGAAGGGCCGTGATAGCGTTTTTGTGGTTGTGGATAGATTTTCTAGGATGGCACACTTTATACCATGTCATAAAACTGATGATGCTACACATGTTGCTGAATTGTTATTTGAAGAAATTATTCGTTTGCATGGTGTGCCAAACACAATTGTTTCTGATCACGATGCCAAATTTTTTAGCCACTTTTGGAGAACTTTATGGGCACAATTGGGAACTAAGCTTCTATTTTCTACCACTTGTCATCCCCAAACTGATGGTCAAACTGAAGTTGTTAATCGAACCTTGTCTACCATGTTAAGGGTTGTTTTAAAGAAAAATATTAACTTGTGGGAAGAATGTTTGCCTCATGTTGAGTTTGCTTATAATCGTTCTATGAATTCTACTACAAAGATGTGCCCCTTAGAGATTATTTATGGCTTGATACCTCTTGCTCCTATTGATTTAATGCCTTTGCCCACTTCTAAAAAATTGAACTTTGATGCTAAGCAACATGCTGAACTGATGTTAAAACTGTATGAAAAAACTAATGAAAACATAGAGCGCATGAATTCTAAGTATAAGCTTGCTGGTGATTAAGGTAGAAAGCAATTGATTTTTTAACCTAGTGAATTGGTTTGGTTGCACTTGAGAAAGGATAGGTTTCCTGCTTTGAGAAAGTTCGTGCAACAATGTCGAGTTGGATATTTTCGTAACGAACGCACCAGATACACCCCATTGGACCCCAGTGTCACACCCGGTTTAGAAAAGGTAACCGAATGCATCCCATATGTGCGCCAGGATTAATTTTCGCACATACAGTAGACTTCACAAGTGTATACCTGAAACAATGCATTAACGAAATAGAGTATAATAGTACTTTATTACATGACCGACAATCTTAATCTTAAGCGAATAAATAAACATTTATAACTAGCAGCGGACTTCAACTTCACAGGCAGATGACTGCGAGACATACGCCTAGTATTCTTCAAAATCTTCAGGGAACTTTGGACAATTATCTTGTTCTGAGCAGCATTATTTTTAATAAAGCAAGTGTGAGTAAATTATATGACGTGCAAGGCTATAATCAAGGAAAGCTGACATGGTTTGGCTGCGATAAGCATTTTTAGTTGGTCAAGTTTTATTAAGTAAAGCTTTAACTAAGTGTAAGTATATATCAATCCCTGAAACAAATATCAGTAATAGATAGATATTCATTAACATAAAGAAATAAAGAACATTGATTTAGATCATCTTTAAGTTTAATTATCATGTGAGTGTCCAAGTCGCTCTTAACCGTGAGCAGACTGATATATCAGTTTTCACTCTGTAGAGATTGTACAATTGACCCACAATTCGTGTTTCCCTTGATGCCTAGGTTTGCAAGGCCCTTCAACACTTCCAAGGTGAGTGGCAGGAATTCACAACGAGGCCTTTACAAAGATTCTCTAACTCTCAATGATCCGCTAAGGTTTCAGGCCGCATTGGTCATAACCCTCCCTAATGAGGCAGTAACTTAGCCAAGCACCATACACAAAGCCTCCAAGAGGACCGAGCTATACCCCATCAACGCACTCCCCTTTTGCCCTTTCGGTAAGACCATTACTGTGATATCCAGGTAGTTAAGACAACTAGATACTAAGTTTGGGTGTATAATGTATGCATGTTATAATATATACAAGTTGTATCAGACATCAGGGGTATAATTGTAATTTAAGAATTGTGTAATTACTTGAGTGTAAGTGTGTAAAAGTACTTTTAAGTGGTAAAACTAAATCATGATACAGAAGAACAGGGCAAAAGTTAAATAAAACATAAGAGAAAGGTACTTTATTGGAAACTAGGGATCTATGTGTAATTAACACAAAATATAAGGGGTTTACATGTGAAATGGTTAAAAGGTAAAAGTAAAACTCAGTTTTACTTAAGGACTAAAATGAAAAAAAGAACTAGTAATGATGACTGCAGGAAAACTTGCAAAAAGACCCTAAGCATTAAAGTAATTTGTTTGAATTACAAGGCAAAGTTTATAATTTGAATTGTGTTGTAAAGTTTAAAATAAAACTATAATCATTGAGATTTTGAACTTGAACCTTAAAGCAATCTGGTAGGATTTGAGATTCTCTACAACTTTGCTTTAGGCACTTTTCTCATTAGGCTTTTGTATCAACGGGAATTTTTCCTTTACAGAGAAGTCCCTGGAAGTTTCCAGATTCGCAAATCAGTCCTTCTGACCCTGGCAGCCTTCTTCCTCCTCTGTCACGCATGCTTCCTCTCTGTTTCTCTCTGTTCTGCCTCTGCTTCCGCCGCTCATCGCCGGCACAACAGCCCGAGCACCACCTCCTGCTAAATTTGCTCCCACGCGTCGCTTCACAGCTCTACCACCGTTCCTAATCCCCGGCGCTGGCACTTCTACCGTGTGCCACGGCGTGTTGGTACTGCCAGCACCACCTGGGCGCCAGCATTTCCCTGCTCGCCGCCCCGCCGCGTGGAGGGAGCAATAGAGACCCCCGGAGCTCTATCTTGTGGGCGCATTAGTACCGCAAGAATCTCCGCAACCCATTCCTTCCCTTAGTTAGTTGTTTCCTTGCTCCTAGACGCCGGTACACCGTCGCCGTTCTTCCCCAATCCCGGCGAGCTCGGCGCCACCGCGGACCCGCTCCTGCAACCCTCCTCCGCCCGAACCACCACTCCGGGAAGCTGCCCCTTAGTCCCCTGAAGCTATTGGACCAAACCCGTGCCGCCCTACTTGCCCGGAGCGCCGCCGTCGAGCTTTGCCCCTCCGCCGGCCATCTGCTCTCCGCGGGCAGAACGCTACACGCCCCTACAAGCCTAATCGAGCCCCTCCCGAGGTAGCCCCCGATCTCCTCTCACTAATCCCCCTCCTCTCCCCCACTATTGCGACCCGAGCATCACGGATTTGGCCGGTCAAATGGCGCCGCCCCTCTTTGACTGCGGCCAAGGACTCCAATGGAGAAGACAGTAAAGTTTCAGGGGGTTTTGTGCTAAAGCTAAGGGCTGCTTTGTAAATCTTATTTGAGATCTTTGCTGTGAACTTTGAAAATGCATAGAAAACAGTAGAAAAATCAGAAAAATGTGAAATTGGTTGGGTTAGAAACCTTATGATAAGCTCTGCAACTTTTATTTTATCACCATGCCATGAAAGTACATAGTTTGTTCTGTGTTTTAAATACTAGTAAAAGGATGCATTAATTGAATCTTGTGATCCTTAGCCCTGTTGCTGTTAGTTTTTGGAGCATGTATTGTAGGTAATGTAAGTAGCTCTGTGTAAATTTTTGAGGCCTAAATCAGCTCTCTAGCTAAAGTAATTGATTACTTTTGTTATAAGTTAGTAAAAGCTTGACAATTTAATTTCAGAAGTATCTATACATATTTAAGGATGAAACTTTTACTATAGTCTGGTCTTTATGATTGTGATATAACATAAAAATTTGAGAAGCAGAAGCCTAATATAACTTAAGTTATAAGTTTTAAACTTAGATTGCAAGATAAGTCATAAATAATAATTGGAATGCATAAAAATTTATGGAACTTTTCTAGAATACTAAACATAAGTAGTTGATGATGTTCTTAAATTGTGAACCCTAATTGTTGTATAAAAACCCTAGTTTTAGTATAAAATTCCCATTACAATTATATCTTGAAATTTTAATGTTAACCTTAATTAGTTTTGTGGCTTAGAACCTTTAGAGTAAAATTACAATAAAACCTAACCATGATAATTTTCATAAATATTAATTATTTACCTTAATTTAAGATTTGGTTAAATAATTCAAGTTAGCCATAATTAAGTAATAACCAAAGGTTAATTACAATATTTAGCTAATAAAATAAATAAAAATTGCTAAGTGTGTGTAGTGTTGCTTAAGGTAATTAGATACACTACCAGTAGAGTTAAATTAGATGTTTAGGGCAACCCCCCCCCCCGGTTGCCTAACGAGAATAATTAATTTAATTAGTACTCGATAAATGACTGCCCAGTACAGGGTAGTTAGATTATCATCATAATGTGATCTTTCTTAAATTGGACTGCAACTTTATTGTGAATTAAATATAAAATACATGTATTCCATGAGTTATAACTCTGCATCTCATATAGATTCGACCACGCTCGCTGACGGGGATTATCAACTGATTCCGGAACAAGAAGAAATTTATTCGGAAGACCCCGGGACTCTTGTTGGGGATTTCTCTGAAGCCCCGAACCAAGGTTCGGAAGAAAATAATTTGACTAACCCCAACCCCACCAGCGAAGGCAAGCCCCGGACATAACCCCTACTTTATTACACTGCAACCTATATTATTTATATCTATCTGTATGCATTAAGTTCTTAGGAGTTGTTTGGAAACTTTAGTTGCATAATTCCAGGAACCTATGTGTTGAACACTAGAACTTGAGTTCGACTAGCTGCTATGCTGATAGAACCGGTAGAAGTCGAGTGATTTCCTGTCACTCGCGCGATATAGGAGTTGTAATGTTTACATTCCTGCTATCACTATAAGGATGCCGGACGGGAGTTTTGAGAGGTATCATGGTTGAGATGATACCCCGTCTGTGTTGTGGAACTTGATAAGGTCGCAGTGTGTGGTAGCGGTGGTTAAGCGTTTGAAAGTACTAGCCACATGCCGTGAAATATGGTAAGCGGTAAGCCTAGTAACCGATCGGCCCGAGGAGTGGACATACCCCCCACCACATGTATTTGCTTCTTTTGGTTACTTTGTTCGACGTGTAGGCATATGTGTTGCTGGGCAACCAGGAGTACGGGGTTTGTAGTCGCGCTACAGACGTACTTCCTGCACTTTGGATGTGCGTATGACCTGCAGTCGCTTGTGGTGGCACTGATCCACGAGTCGGAATGAAAGGCAAACGGTTGCTTCGGAACCACCCTGTGGTGTTCCAAGCGTGTGTGTTAGGTTTACCTTGCAAGGGTTGAATCTCGATTCAGAATCGTCTGCCGCTCACGATGTATGAGACTGCTTATCCCCTTTATCACATAGAGTAACAAGAGTAATCATGTGATTATTAAAGATGATGTTTGAGTAAATATTCTACCATGATTGAATAGTTATAGGTGCTTACCTAGAATGGTTAATCAACTAGAATCTGAAAGCTAAAAGTTGAAAATAAGGATCTACTCTTTGTTGCTTTTCGGCTGAAACTCTACCCAAAGCTAAAAGCCTTCATAAGTCTAGTTATGGGCTAAGTATACCCAACCCCGGGTAAGTCTTGCTGAGTATTAGTATACTCAGCCTTGCTTTTGTTGATTTATCTCAGGTAATCTCCCTGATGAGCCATCTTTCATTACTCCGTGGCCCTACCCATTGCCTGATGGTTGGTCGGTTGAGTGGGATCCGTCCCCGACCAACGCTGATTCCGCTGAATAATGTCATGCCAAGGCTAGCATGATATCTGTAATAACGACGTGTACAATGTTTACGCTTTTCAAACTCCGCTGTTTTATCTGAAAACTTAAACTTGTTTTGTAATAATTTCCTTTGTAAGAACAAATAATGTATTGTATATTATTGTAATATAACTGCCTGTGGTGTAATTTATTTTTGGCATTATATCTCTGGACTCACCTTCGTGTGAGGTACCTTGTTGGATCCTGCGTTCGGTGGTTTATCGGGACGTTACCCGACAGACCAATAGTATTATACCGTTTGAAGTACGAAGTAGCCCTCCAGTGAGGACTAGCGTACTTGAGTCGGTATAATTCAGGTTGGTTCTGCCACAGCTGGTATCAGAGCTAACAAGTGTACCCCGGAGATATAATTAGCCTTAAAGAGTAATTTTTAGTATAAAATTTCATTAATCAAGTATTTGCGAACTACGTTGGTTCGTTAAGGATTATGTATAGTACGTAAGCCCTAGGGTAATGCTATTATGGGAATTAAAGGTGGCTGTAATATATATATATATATATATGACTAACTTCCAGCATTACTTTTCAGTTGAAATTTAATTTTATGCACAATTCAACTTTACAATTATGTAACGACATCTTCGATCGGAAGGTAAGAAGGTAAGAATCCTCAGCCAACTGAGGGAGCTTGGCCTTCCTGTCGGTGATGCGAACCGAACGCTGATTCTCAAGCAGTGGCCTACTTGAGATGCTGCCAATGTACCAACCTCGGTTGACTACATTGGGAGTATATGGTTCGGCGCAGGGTATGACGATCGCTGTTCATACCCCCGCATTTTTGCGGTATCCCCGTGAATACGTTATTCAATAACGTATGTTAACGTTGTCTGTACGGCGGTAATTGTACAGATACTGTTTCTATAGTGAGCAGTAATGAATGGGGACGCTTTCATGACATGCTGGCATGAAAGGTTCATTGGATATATATGCATTGTGGTTTTCTGCAGGTACACTAACCACGATTCCGAAACTAGGACGGATAGGATTTATCGACTAGTTAATAGTGAGAGACGTATTTATGTTATGCCACCGTAACTAACCACGTAAGACCAAGATTACTTGGCAGTTAATTTTTGTTTGTGAGATCGGTTAGTACGTGCATGCATAATCCATTAATCAACTAAATTGAATGCTTGTTTAATGCTTCCTAAAGAAAATGGGCAACATGTTGGTTTTTCTTAGTTGGGTAAGTAAGAATCTTAGTTGGGTATCTTAGGCATCCATCTGATTTCCAGCCTTTGCTGTTATCAGAATCAGCTATCTTAATCCAATTTTACCTTGTAAATTTTCTCAACAGGGTAAAAATATCTTACCATTTGCATTGTTGTCGCAGATGGCTGCTCCTGCTAATACCTTTTGGGATCAGGAGGGGCACTTTCACACCAATGGTTTACATTGGGAGGGATTTCCTCGTCTTTTGTGGGAATCCTTGAGTATGTTTCATTATACAGAGCCTCCTCTGTATGATGGGGTAGAGTATCTTGAAGAAGGAGTTTCCCGCTGCAGGGTTAAGATGATGATTCCTCAGCACCCTTTCCGCTCCTTATGGCCTCCCATAGAAGTGGAAGTGGTTGGATATCGTCTAGTGGATACTCTTGAAACTGCTGCTTTAGAAGGAATCAAACTCTTCTGCAATCAACATCCGATTGAAGTTGCTTCATATCCTATTGGGTTATTCCCTACCATAGACCCGAATAATTCGGACTGGGATTTTCGGACAAATCATCTTGGTCATTTGCTAGGAGATATAGCTGAAGAAACCGTCCGTATTGTTACCAGGTTTATGGATGTGCAATACCGTTACCAAAAGCTACTGCGTCATGGGGTAAGTCAGATAACTGGTGTGGCTCAAAGCCACTATCGGAATGCTGATCACCAAGTGACCCAGATAGAAGAATTGCAAGCTTTGGTGACTCAGAAGGATGAAATTATTGCAGCAAGAGATGAGACAATCCTCCATCGTGAAGATCAGATCAATGAGAGTGATCATATTATCACTCAGCGTGACACTGTTATTGAGTTCCTACAGGCACAAATTCATGATCTGATACTTGTGGCTGATGATGCCCAAGCTCACATTGAGGAATTGCAGCAGCAACCGATACTTCCCGCTATACCCATAGTACCTGAAGAAGAAGAAGAAGACCCAGAAGAGATTGAGGGTATCTCAGAGATTGATTCTGAGCATGGGGATCCTGTTCTTAGTCCCCATCATTCTCTTTCTGGCAGTCAGTCTTCTGTAGGAAATTTCGACGATTTTTAGTAAAATCGTCAACTTTCGAGATGTAATCTAAGGGAATGTAATAGTTTAAGTAGTCAAACTTCACGCCATTTGATGTAACATAGATGGCCTATGTAGTAAACTTTCGACATGCGATATGAGAACTATCTGAGTTAGCAATGTAATATAATTTCCGGTTTCATCATCTTGTTCGTTATCTTTAAATTTTGAGATGAGATGATTTGCGGAATATATGCATTGATTATGTCTTCTGAAATTGGGAGTAAAGATATATGGTTAATAATGGACATCTCCTTTATTTCAGATGGTTGGAGCTACACGAGGAACCCCGGAGGGTTTCAGGGCTGATCAAGCCAGTGGTTCTCAGCAACCACCACCACCTCCTCCCAACCTTGCCGAAGTCATGGCTCGGCAAACGGAATTACTTAATATGTTGGTTCAAGCCCAACTGAATCAGCAGCAACAATTCCGAGGAGGCCGGGATGATCGTAATCCTCCTGTGGCTGGCTACCAGGATTTCCTCAGTACTCAACCGCCTTTCTTCAGTAAGGCCGAGGAACCATTGGATGCCGATGCCTGGCTCCATATTATTGAATCAAAGTTCGCTCTACTGACCATACCATGTGCGGATTCTAGCAAAGCTTCCTTTGCTGCTCAACAACTTCGTGGTGCTGCTAGAATCTGGTGGGACAATTTTTATGCCATGCAACCTGCAGGGCATGTCATCACATGGGATGAATTCCGGGTCGCTTTCAGAGCGCATTATATTCCCGCAGGATTATTGGAACGAAAACTTAACGAGTTTCTGGCTCTTACCCAAGGTGCCAACACAGTTTTGCAATATGCACAGAATTTCAATCATCTGTGCCAGTATGCAGGGTATCATGCAGATAATGATACCAAGAAACAAGACCGCTTCCGTCGGGGCCTGAACACCAAACTCAAGGAACGCCTGAACCTTGTTAAGGCAAATACTTTCAGTGAGTTGGTTAATATGGCCTTAACTCAAGAAGACTGTATTGTGGCACATTCTGCCGAGAAGAAGCGGAAGAACCCTGCTGGAACCTCGAGTGTGCAACCACCGAGGTATCGGGTGGTTCCCAATACGCCACCCAGAGCACCACAACGCAATGCCCCTACGGGAAGATTGGTTTTTAGGCCGCCTCAGCAGCAAGGAAGGTTCAGACCTCCTGTGCCCCCGCAACCAGCACAACAATCTGGCCAACGGCCAAATATTCCGCAAGTGCCACAGAAAGGCAGCAACTATCGCTGCTACAATTGCGGAAGTGCGGACCATTTCATCCGAGATTGCCCGCGGCCTAAGAAGCTTAATCAAGGGCAGAGCTCCACCCAGGGAAACCAGAATAAGGGAAAGAAGCCGGTGATGCAAGTTCGTCAAGGACGGATTAACTTCACCACTCTTGCGGAACTTCCAGATGGAGCTCCTGTCATGTCGGGTACATTTTCTATACATCACAAACCAGTTGTTACTTTATTTGACTCTGGAGCAACACATAGTTTTATTAGTAACAACTGTGGAACCCGACTAGGACTTGAATCTTGTCCTATCCAGGGGTCATATATGATCTCTACCCCTGGAGGAAATGTTATCTCCACCCAAGTAAGTAGATATGTGCCAATTCAATTAGGTAGTATAGAAATCAAAACTGATTTGGTTTTAATAAGTTTGGAGGGTATCGATATTATACTTGGGACAGACTGGATGACTAAACATCGAGTCCGGTTAGATATTTCTTCCCGAGTTGTTGAAGTTGAATCACCATACTATGGGGTTACTACCCTTTATCTGCCTCAGCCAGAGTATCTGCACCCCTGCACTTATGCTATTACAGATATCAAAGTCAAGGATATTCCGATAGTATGTGAATACCCCGATGTCTTTCCAGACGATTTGCCTGGAATGCCACCAGATAGAGACATTGAGTTCATCATTGAACTTCAACCTGGTACTGCTCCAATTTCAAAAAGGCCGTATCGCATGCCTCCAAATGAGTTGGCAGAATTGAAAATCCAGCTCCAAGATCTTCTTGATAAGGGTTATATACGTCCAAGTGCTTCGCCTTGGGGTTGTTCTGCTCTCTTTGTCAAGAAGAAAGACGATAGCCTGAGACTATGTGTCGACTACCGTCCACTCAATGCGGTTACCATCAAAAATAAGTATCCTCTTCCCCGCATTGATATTTTGTTTGATCAACTAGCTGGAGCAAAGGTCTTTTCTAAAATTGATTTACGCTCCGGTTATCATCAGATCAAGATCAGGCCTAGTGACATTCCAAAAACGGCCTTCTCAACCAGATATGGACTTTATGAATATCTGGTTATGTCATTCGGACTTACAAATGCACCGGCATATTTCATGTATCTCATGAATTCTGTATTTATGCCGGAGCTTGATAAATTCGTCGTGGTCTTCATCGATGACATTCTGATCTACTCCAGAACCAAAGAAGACCATGCTAATCATTTGCGTGTCGTTCTTCAACGACTACGTGATCATCGCCTTTATGCCAAATTTTCAAAATGTGAATTTTGGCTGGATAGTGTGAAATTTTTGGGACATACTATCTCTAGTCAAGGCATATCGGTTGATCCAACTAAAGTTCAAGAAGTTATGGACTGGAATCCTCCCACTTCAGTCCATCAAATACGAAGTTTCCTTGGATTGGCAGGATATTATCGCCGATTCATTCCAGACTTCTCCAAGATAGCCAAACCCATGACTGAGCTACTTAAGAAAGAAGTTAAGTTCCGTTGGGATGATAAGTGTGAGGAAGCATTTCACACTTTGAGAAAACTTCTGACGACTGCTCCAGTACTAGCTCAGCCAGATAGTAACCAGCCTTTTGATGTCTATTGCGACGCTTCTGGAATTGGCCTTGGTTGCGTTCTTATGCAAAACAACCGGGTTATTGCTTATGCATCCCGAGCACTTCGGACTCATGAGCAAAATTATCCAACACATGATCTTGAATTGGCAGCAGTTATTCATGCTCTCAAGATCTGGAGACATCATCTTATGGGCGCTAAATGTAACATTTACACTGACCATAAGAGCCTCAAGTATATTTTCACTCAGGCTGATTTAAATATGAGGCAAAGGCGTTGGTTGGAGTTAATCAAAGATTATGACCTGGAGGTACACTATCATCCGGGCAAAGCTAATGTGGTTGCGGATGCACTTAGCCGCAAGTCACATTGTCACTGTTTGACTATCTCCACTTTTAATGACACTCTTTGCCATCAAATGCGGAGACTCAATCTGGAGATTATTCCCCAAGGTAGTTTAAACTTGATCTCCATTGAGTCTACTTTGCGAGATAAAATCGTCATGTCGCAGCTACATGATGAGGGTGTCAATATTATTAAATCCAAGCTATCCCAGGGAGAAGCTAAGTATTGGTGTTTTCACACTGATCGTCAAGGAGTCCTGTGGTTCAACGATCGACTTGTTGTCCCTAAGGATCATCAACTTCGTAAGCAAATCCTCGACGAAGCACATTTGTCCAAATTCTCTATTCATCCTGGTAGCACCAAAATGTATCACGATCTTCGGCAACATTTTTGGTGGACCAGAATGAAGAGAGAAATTGCCAAATATGTGTCCGAGTGCGATACATGCCAGAGAGTCAAAGCCAGTCATCTCAAGGCTTCTGGTACACTTCAGCCATTACCCATTCCATCATAGAAATGGGAAGACATTAGTATGGATTTCATTGTCGGTCTTCCCAACACATCTCAAAAACATGACTCTATATGGGTAATCATCGATAGACTCACAAAAACAGCTCATTTTCTTCCGGTGCATACCACTTACTCAGCTAAGAAGTATGCCGAAGTCTATCTGGAACAAATCGTTCGATTACATGGGGTTCCGAAAACTATCATATCTGATCGTGGACCCCAATTTATTGCACGGTTCTGGGAGCAGCTACAATCAGCTCTAGGAACTAAATTGATTCGAAGCTCTGCATATCACCCCCAGACTGATGGGCAGACTGAGCGAGTTAACCAAATTCTTGAAGACATGCTCCGAGCTTGTATTATTCATTATGGTACAAGTTGGGACAAGTGTCTTGGTCTAGCTGAATTTGCTTACAACAACAGTTACCAAGCTAGTCTTCAAATGGCTCCTTTTGAAGCGTTATATGGTCGCAGATGTAGAACTCCTTTGAGTTGGTCTGAGACTGGTGAACGCAAAATCTTCGGACCAGATCTAGTCATTGAAGCCGAAGATAAGGTTAAGGTTATTCAATCTAATCTTAAAACCGCTCAGTCCAGACAAAAGAGTTATGCAGATAAGAGGAGGAAACCTCTGCAATTCCAGATAGGAGATTTTGTCTATCTCCGAGTATCACCTACCAAAGGCGTCCAACGCTTTGGCATAAAGGGGAAGTTAGCACCTCGGTATGTCGGACCCTTTGAAATTCTTGATGATTGTGGCCCAGTGGCTTACAGACTTCGTCTTCCATCTCAATGGGCGGCTATTCACGATGTCTTTCACATCTCTCAACTTAAGAAGTGTGTCAAAATACCCACAGAAATCGTTGAGACAGGTACCCTTGAGATTGAACCTGATTTGTCGTACATCGAACAACCTCTTCGAATTCTGGATACTAAGGAAAGATTCACCAGAAAAAGGGCAGTTAAGATGTACAAAATCTTATGGGATCATCACACCGAAGAAGAAGCGACTTGGGAAACTGAGTCTTATCTTCAACGGAATTTTCCAGACTTCCTTCAAGCCAATCCCCAAATCTAATTATTCAATTCTATTCAGCTTCGGAATCTCGGGACGAGATTCTTTTTAAGGGGGGAAGGCTGTGATATCCAGGTAGTTAAGACAACTAGATACTAAGTTTGGGTGTATAATGTATGCATGTTATAATATATACAAGTTGTATCAGACATCAGGGGTATAATTGTAATTTAAGAATTGTGTAATTACTTGAGTGTAAGTGTGTAAAAGTACTTTTAAGTGGTAAAACTAAATCATGATACAGAAGAACAGGGCAAAAGTTAAATAAAACATAAGAGAAAGGTACTTTATTGGAAACTAGGGATCTATGTGTAATTAACACAAAATATAAGGGGTTTACATGTGAAATGGTTAAAAGGTAAAAGTAAAACTCAGTTTTACTTAAGGACTAAAATGAAAAAAAGAACTAGTAATGATGACTGCAGGAAAACTTGCAAAAAGACCCTAAGCATTAAAGTAATTTGTTTGAATTACAAGGCAAAGTTTATAATTTGAATTGTGTTGTAAAGTTTAAAATAAAACTATAATCATTGAGATTTTGAACTTGAACCTTAAAGCAATCTGGTAGGATTTGAGATTCTCTACAACTTTGCTTTAGGCACTTTTCTCATTAGGCTTTTGTATCAACGGGAATTTTTCCTTTACAGAGAAGTCCCTGGAAGTTTCCAGATTCGCAAATCAGTCCTTCTGACCCTGGCAGCCTTCTTCCTCCTCTGTCACGCATGCTTCCTCTCTGTTTCTCTCTGTTCTGCCTCTGCTTCCGCCGCTCATCGCCGGCACAACAGCCCGAGCACCACCTCCTGCTAAATTTGCTCCCACGCGTCGCTTCACAGCTCTACCACCGTTCCTAATCCCCGGCGCTGGCACTTCTACCGTGTGCCACGGCGTGTTGGTACTGCCAGCACCACCTGGGCGCCAGCATTTCCCTGCTCGCCGCCCCGCCGCGTGGAGGGAGCAATAGAGACCCCCGGAGCTCTATCTTGTGGGCGCATTAGTACCGCAAGAATCTCCGCAACCCATTCCTTCCCTTAGTTAGTTGTTTCCTTGCTCCTAGACGCCGGTACACCGTCGCCGTTCTTCCCCAATCCCGGCGAGCTCGGCGCCACCGCGGACCCGCTCCTGCAACCCTCCTCCGCCCGAACCACCACTCCGGGAAGCTGCCCCTTAGTCCCCTGAAGCTATTGGACCAAACCCGTGCCGCCCTACTTGCCCGGAGCGCCGCCGTCGAGCTTTGCCCCTCCGCCGGCCATCTGCTCTCCGCGGGCAGAACGCTACACGCCCCTACAAGCCTAATCGAGCCCCTCCCGAGGTAGCCCCCGATCTCCTCTCACTAATCCCCCTCCTCTCCCCCACTATTGCGACCCGAGCATCACGGATTTGGCCGGTCAAATGGCGCCGCCCCTCTTTGACTGCGGCCAAGGACTCCAATGGAGAAGACAGTAAAGTTTCAGGGGGTTTTGTGCTAAAGCTAAGGGCTGCTTTGTAAATCTTATTTGAGATCTTTGCTGTGAACTTTGAAAATGCATAGAAAACAGTAGAAAAATCAGAAAAATGTGAAATTGGTTGGGTTAGAAACCTTATGATAAGCTCTGCAACTTTTATTTTATCACCATGCCATGAAAGTACATAGTTTGTTCTGTGTTTTAAATACTAGTAAAAGGATGCATTAATTGAATCTTGTGATCCTTAGCCCTGTTGCTATTAGTTTTTGGAGCATGTATTGTAGGTAATGTAAGTAGCTCTGTGTAAATTTTTGAGGCCTAAATCAGCTCTCTAGCTAAAGTAATTGATTACTTTTGTTATAAGTTAGTAAAAGCTTGACAATTTAATTTCAGAAGTATCTATACATATTTAAGGATGAAACTTTTACTATAGTCTGGTCTTTATGATTGTGATATAACATAAAAATTTGAGAAGCAGAAGCCTAATATAACTTAAGTTATAAGTTTTAAACTTAGATTGCAAGATAAGTCATAAATAATAATTGGAATGCATAAAAATTTATGGAACTTTTCTAGAATACTAAACATAAGTAGTTGATGATGTTCTTAAATTGTGAACCCTAATTGTTGTATAAAAACCCTAGTTTTAGTATAAAATTCCCATTACAATTATATCTTGAAATTTTAATGTTAACCTTAATTAGTTTTGTGGCTTAGAACCTTTAGAGTAAAATTACAATAAAACCTAACCATGATAATTTTCATAAATATTAATTATTTACCTTAATTTAAGATTTGGTTAAATAATTCAAGTTAGCCATAATTAAGTAATAACCAAAGGTTAATTACAATATTTAGCTAATAAAATAAATAAAAATTGCTAAGTGTGTGTAGTGTTGCTTAAGGTAATTAGATACACTACCAGTAGAGTTAAATTAGATGTTTAGGGCAACCCCCCCCCCCGGTTGCCTAACGAGAATAATTAATTTAATTAGTACTCGATAAATGACTGCCCAGTACAGGGTAGTTAGATTATCATCATAATGTGATCTTTCTTAAATTGGACTGCAACTTTATTGTGAATTAAATATAAAATACATGTATTCCATGAGTTATAACTCTGCATCTCATATAGATTCGACCACGCTCGCTGACGGGGATTATCAACTGATTCCGGAACAAGAAGAAATTTATTCGGAAGACCCCGGGACTCTTGTTGGGGATTTCTCTGAAGCCCCGAACCAAGGTTCGGAAGAAAATAATTTGACTAACCCCAACCCCACCAGCGAAGGCAAGCCCCGGACATAACCCCTACTTTATTACACTGCAACCTATATTATTTATATCTATCTGTATGCATTAAGTTCTTAGGAGTTGTTTGGAAACTTTAGTTGCATAATTCCAGGAACCTATGTGTTGAACACTAGAACTTGAGTTCGACTAGCTGCTATGCTGATAGAACCGGTAGAAGTCGAGTGATTTCCTGTCACTCGCGCGATATAGGAGTTGTAATGTTTACATTCCTGCTATCACTATAAGGATGCCGGACGGGAGTTTTGAGAGGTATCATGGTTGAGATGATACCCCGTCTGTGTTGTGGAACTTGATAAGGTCGCAGTGTGTGGTAGCGGTGGTTAAGCGTTTGAAAGTACTAGCCACATGCCGTGAAATATGGTAAGCGGTAAGCCTAGTAACCGATCGGCCCGAGGAGTGGACATACCCCCCACCACATGTATTTGCTTCTTTTGGTTACTTTGTTCGACGTGTAGGCATATGTGTTGCTGGGCAACCAGGAGTACGGGGTTTGTAGTCGCGCTACAGACGTACTTCCTGCACTTTGGATGTGCGTATGACCTGCAGTCGCTTGTGGTGGCACTGATCCACGAGTCGGAATGAAAGGCAAACGGTTGCTTCGGAACCACCCTGTGGTGTTCCAAGCGTGTGTGTTAGGTTTACCTTGCAAGGGTTGAATCTTGATTCAGAATCGTCCGCCTCTCACGATGTATGAGACTGCTTATCCCCTTTATCACATAGAGTAACAAGAGTAATCATGTGATTATTAAAGATGATGTTTGAGTAAATATTCTACCATGATTGAATAGTTATAGGTGCTTACCTAGAATGGTTAATCAACTAGAATCTGAAAGCTAAAAGTTGAAAATAAGGATCTACTCTTTGTTGCTTTTCGGCTGAAACTCTACCCAAAGCTAAAAGCCTTCATAAGTCTAGTTATGGGCTAAGTATACCCAACCCCGGGTAAGTCTTGCTGAGTATTAGTATACTCAGCCTTGCTTTTGTTGATTTATCTCAGGTAATCTCCCTGATGAGCCATCTTTCATTACTCCGTGGCCCTACCCATTGCCTGATGGTTGGTCGGTTGAGTGGGATCCGTCCCCGACCAACGCTGATTCCGCTGAATAATGTCATGCCAAGGCTAGCATGATATCTGTAATAACGACGTGTACAATGTTTACGCTTTTCAAACTCCGCTGTTTTATCTGAAAACTTAAACTTGTTTTGTAATAATTTCCTTTGTAAGAACAAATAATGTATTGTATATTATTGTAATATAACTGCCTGTGGTGTAATTTATTTTTGGCATTATATCTCTGGACTCACCTTCGTGTGAGGTACCTTGTTGGATCCTGCGTTCGGTGGTTTATCGGGACGTTACCCGACAGACCAATAGTATTATACCATTTGAAGTACGAAGTAGCCCTCCAGTGAGGACTAGCGTACTTGAGTCGGTATAATTCAGGTTGGTTCTGCCACAATTACAAGTTAAAGTTTCTAATTATTTAGCCAAGACCAGAGCCATGTAGTATTATGGTTGTACTATTTTCCTGGGTGGTTCTCCATGTTCCAATTAATGCAATGATCTTAATTATCATCAATAAAGTATTCTAGAACATGAGCAAACCAGCGTATCATGATTATCAGATTATCCAACCAAGACTAAATAATACCAACTAGCATAACTACAACATAAATATAATAACCTAGGTTTAATCAAGGAAGTTCAATAGAAAACTAGGCATATCCTTAATTTGGGATCCTTCATATTCTAGACACATGCATGCATATAAAGTAAATGTGTGTGTTTATAAAGTTATTAGGACTGAAGTATGATCAAGGACCACTTGCCTTCGTCAAAGAACTGCTGCTGCTCGGGAACATCTTCAAAGCTCGGCTCCTGCGGACCCTCGAATTGCGTTCCGTCTATTGTAACACACAAGTACATACAAGCAAAAAAATACAATAAATAAGAAAAAATACACCAATGAATATAAACAGAGCAAAATATTGTAATAAAGCTACTACATATGTTGTAAGGATCGCGTGAGTGCAAGAATCAATGAAAACAGAGTTAAAACGGAGAAGTTAAGGCTAAAACATGATTCTAGGGGTTTATTTGTAAAAGATTTGAATCTAGAAGGGCTCTGACCAAAGAAACCGAGGGCTAGAACATAATTAAACCCTAGACCTAGGGTCTACATTGCAAAACTGAAGGATTTAGGACTGCGGGTTCTATTTTTGAAAAAGATAGGGGCCTAAACCGAAGAAAAAGGATCTATTCGTGAATACTTTTGAACTACCGTGGACTGCGGGTTGATTTCTACAAAACTCAGGGGCTAAAGCGCAAAATGACCTCGGGTTGACTGGTATCGGACTCTATTGACTCGGGTTAGATTAGATGTAATCTAACTTGTTGGATCTAGATCCAACGGCTGTGACGTGAGGGCTGCGCGGATGTGGCGGCGCAAAGCGCCGGCGGCGAGCGGCGGCGCTTCGCCGGGGTAACACGTAAACACGTTGCCGGCCTCGGTTTCGAGTGCGGTTTGCACTGGGAGATAGCGGGCATCACAGGTAATCGATCTAGGGGCTCTAGGGGTGGCGGTAACAACCGTAGACGGCGGCCAGCGGCGAGGGGTGGCTCGGGATCGACGGCGAGGTTGCATGGGCGTCGGAAGGCATGGAAGAGGGGAAAAGAGAGGCCGGCGAGGATACTCACCACCACTGAAGCTTCTGGGCCGCTAGCTCGACGGCGGGGAGCGGCGGAGCGGTGGTGCGGCGATTGCCTGAAGCTCGGTAATGGCCACGGCGAAAGAGCTTGGGTGCTAGGGTTTCTTGGGCGAGATGCGGCGGCTGCGGCTTGGGGAGAGCTAGGGCACAGGGCGGGGCTTTATAGGGCGGTTGCAGGTGCCTTAACGTGCGGGCCTAGAGCCCCTCGCGGTGCGGAGCGGTGGAGCGGTGCCTGGCCGGACTCAGACTTGGGTCCGAGTCTGGCTCGAGGAGAAGACGGCCCCGACAGGTGGGGCCCGCCCATCAGCGAGCGGAAGGGGAGACGGAGAGAGGAGCTGGCACGAGGGGAAAGGTGGGCCGGGGGACCTGCTGGGCCGCGCGGAGGAGAAGAAAGGAAGGCCGCGGCTGGGCTGAGCAGGGGGGAAAAGGGAGGTGGGCTAGGCCAGCTGGGCTGGGCCGCGCGGTGGGAAAGAAAGAAAAGGAGAAAGCCAGTTGGGCTAGGCTGCAAGTGAAAAGGAGAGAGGGAAGAAGAAAAAGAGAAGTGGGCCCGGCCCAACTAGAGAATGAGAGAGAAAAAGAAATGCATTCAAATGCATGTGAATTTGAATTTGAAATTTAAATTCAAATGAAAGACAAACAATAAAACAATGCAATGGGGCATGAAATGCACAAAACCTATAGTTCCTTATATTTCTTTCTATAGTTTATTAAATTGCTATTAATTCACGGTAAATTCTCTAAAATCAAAATGAGGAGATAAAAACCATATGGGTCCTAAAAGAATTCTAACCAAAATTTATTTAAGTTTCTAAATTCAAAATTAGGGTGTTACAAAACCTACACCCCTTAAAAGGAATCTCGTCCTCGAGATTTGGCTGGGCTAGCAAAGAGCTGGTTAAATTCTGCCTGTAACTCGTCTTCTCGTTCCCAAGTAGTCTCATCCTCTGCATGGTGTTAACCCTACACATCCGTATCCTCTTACTCCGGGTGATTCTCTCTGCTGTGTCCAGGATTTTGACCGGGTGTTCCGTGTAAGTCAAATCATCCTGCACATTCAACTCCTCCAATGGCAACTGTTCCTCTGGTACCCTCAAACACTTCTTCAACTGTGACATGTGGAACACGTTATGCACATCTGACAGTCATGCAGGTAGCTCTAGCTAATAAGCTACCTCGCCCTTCCGCTCCAAGATCCTGAACGAGCCAATGTAACGAGGTGACAACTTCCCTTTGACCTTGAATCTGCGCAAACCTCGGATAGGTGGCACTTTCAGATACACATAGTCTCCTTCCTCAAAAGTCAACTCTCATCGTCAAGTATCTGCGTAACTTTTCTGCCTCGACTGAGCCACTTTCGGATTCTCATGAACACCTGTACCTATCTTTCGGCCTCTTTAATGATCTCAGGCCCGAACAACTGACTTTCACCTTTCTCACTCCAATACAACGGAGTCCTGCACTTCCTACCATACAATGCCTCGAACGGTGCCATCTTCAAACTGGCTTGATAACTGTTGTTGTAGGAGAACTCTGCGAACGACAAACTCCTATCCCAACTGCCTCCATGTTTTAGGGCACGAGCCCTCAGCATATCTTCCAACACTTGGTTGGTCCTTTCTATCTGCCCATCAGTCTGCAGATGATAAGCGGAGCTGAAATTCAACTTCGTGTCCATCGGCTCATGCAACTTTTGCCAAAATCAAGATGTGAACTGAGTACCTCTATCTGACACAATCTTCTTAGGTACCCCATGCAAACACACAATTCAGGAGATATATAACTCTGCTAATTGTGCCCCTGTGTAGGTAGTCCTCACGGGTATGAAGTGAGCTACTTTGGTCAAGCGATCCACAATGACCCATATGAAATCATAACCATCTCGTGTGCGTGGTAATCCAACGATGAAATCCGTACCAATCTCTTCCCATCTCCATTCTGGCACCTTCAATGGCTGTAACAAACCAGCTGGTCTCTGATGTTCTTCCTTGACTCTTTGACACACATCACACAGTGCCATATGAGCTGCAACATCACACTTCATGCCATACCACCAATATCTCTCCTTCAGATCCTAATACATCTTGGTACTGCCCGGATGGATAGAATAAGCTGAGTCATGAGCTTCCTGCAAAATTTTCTCATGAAGATGATCCGCATTGGGCACACATATCCTCTTTCGGAACCACACAGTTCTATGCTCATCTTCTATGAAGTTAGGTGCCTTGCCTGCTTCTATCATCTCCTTCACCTCCTGTATCTTAGGATCCTCAAGCTGACCCTTCTATATCTCTTGCTTGAGGGTCGGCTCTACCTCTATCGTGACTCCCTCCATATGAGCAATTACCCCAAGGTTGAGTCATTCAAACTCCTCATACAACTCCCGAGGCATTTGGCTAACCATTGTCGTTCACATAACTCTTGCTACTCAAGGCATCGGCAACCACATTTGCCTTCCCTGGATGATAGTGTATCTGCAGATCATAATCCTTTATGAGCTCTAACCATCTTCGCTATCTCAGGTTGAGGTCATTCTGAGTGAAAATGTACTTTAGACTCTTGTGGTCGGTGTATATCTGACATCTGTGACCAACAAATAGTGCCTCCATGTCTTCCGAGCATGTATCACTGCTGCTAACTCCAAGTCATGTGTAGGATAGTTTTGCTCATGTTTTCTCAACTGATAGGATGCATATGCAATCACGTGTCCCTCCTGCATCAATACGCAGCCAAGGCCCTGTTTAGAAGCATCACAGTAGATGTCGAATCTCTTGTGAATATCAGGCATAGCCAACACTGGTGCGGTAGTTAGCCTTTTTCTCAACTCATCAAAGCTGTTCTGACATGCCTCTGACCATAGAAACTTCTTATCTTTCTCTAGTAGTGATGTAAGGGATTTCACTATCTTAGAGAAGCCTTCTATAAATCTCCTGTAATATCCCGCGAGTCCAAAGAAACTCCGAATCTCTGACACTATCATTGGTGGTTCCTAATTCAACACATCTCTAACCTTTCCTGGATCCACTGCAATACCCCGTCTGTGATAATATGATCAAGGAATGAGACCACCTTTAACCAGAATTCACACTTGCTGAGCTTAGCATACAACTGACTATCTCCGAGTTTCTGCAAAACAAGCCTCAGATGTCCCTCGTGTTCCTCCTCATTCCTGGAGTACACCAAAATATCATCAATGAACACCACCACGAATTTGTCAAGATACTCCATGAACACTTTATTCATCAGATACATGAAGTAGGCTGGAGCATTAGTCAACCCAAATGACATGACTGTGTATTCATTTAGCTCGTATCTGGTAGTGAAAGCTGTCTTGGCAATATCTGAGGGTCGTATCCTCAGCTGATGATACCCTGACCTCAAATCAATTTTGGAGAATACTATGGCTCCCTTCAACTGATCAAATAGGTCTTCTATATGAGGCAACGGGTACTTGTTCTTGATGGTAACCTCATTCAAGGCTCTATAATCAACATACATCCTCTGTGTACCGTCTTTCTTTTCAATGAATATCACGGGTGCTCCCCAAGGTGAAGAACTAGGATGAATGAACTATTTATCTAACAATTCTTTTAGCTGTTTCTTAAGTTTTTCTAGTTCACCAACTGACATTCTATGTGGCCTTTTAGCAATAGGTACAGTACCAGGTAGAAGATCTATGATGAACTCAATATCGCGTTCAGGGGGCATACCTGGCAAATCACCGGGGAAGATGTCCGAATACTCGCGGACAACTCTGATATCCTCAATCGAATCTGCCTTCAACTGATTCACTGCATAATCTGCTGCCGACGGAAGTGTTGCAACGAACTCAAACCTTTCACCTTCTGAGCTAGTGAGAACCACAGATCGCTTGGATCATTGAATAATTGCGTTGTACTTCTTCAACCATCCCATTCCGAGAATGACATCAATACCACTAGACTGCAAGACTATCGGATTTGCACAGAATTCCCTTCCCATAATCTGTATTTTTACCCCAAGACACTGATACACAGCCCTCATATTTCCCCCAGGTGAATTTACTAGCATGGAACTAGGCATGGTGCATAGGGAAATGGAGTACTTAGCGACGTACTCAGCAGAGATGAATGTATGCGATGCTTCGGAATCAAATAAAACTGATGCAGGGGCTGAGTTGACGAGAAACATACCAAACACAACGTCCTGAGCCTCTTGAGCGGTCTCCGCGGCCACATGATTCACATGCCCATGGACGAAGTTCTGCTAACCCTTGTTGTTCTGCCGCGTCTGGTTATTGTTCCTGGGCTGTTGCTGCTGTGGGGTCTGCCTCTATCCACTATTGTTGAACTGGCCTGGAGTATTCTGGACGTTCCTCTTGGGACAACCATTAGCATAGTGTCCCACCTCACCACATCTGAAGCAAGTATTACCACCGATGGGTGCAGGGGCATTGTTCCTCATAGGTGTTCCAGTAGGGGTGCCCTGGCGATTCTGCGGAAAGTTGGGGTGCTGCACTGACTGACCGGCACGCAGAGCTTGCTGCTGCTGCTGACCCTATTGGTTGGGGTGCTGGTACTAATTCTACCCATAGTTGACATTCTGTCCTCCTGGGTGGAAGGGTGTTCCTTGCGGGGTGCGAAACGGGGGTGGGAGTTGCTGCTGAACTGCCCTGACGACTCAAACTTTCTCTTCTGCTCACCCATCTCCTTACGAGCATGCTCCACCAGGATGGCATTGTCCACCATCTTCTGGAAGTTCTTGAAAGTATGCACCATCAACTGATACTTGATAGGACCAATCAGACCATCCCTGAAGCGATCTTGCTTTTCCGCGTCATGTACTACATCTGCGGGAGTGTAGCGAGACAATTGGATGAACTTGTCCCGTACTCACTCTCAGACATGAATCCCTATTTTAGCGCAAGGAACTCTTGCTTCTTGAGCTTCATCAGACCCTTGGGTATGTGACGCTCCCTAAACTGGTTCTTGAACTCCTACCAGGTGATGGTGTTGCGGGTGTCATGGCCTGCGGTGTAAGCATCCCACCAATCTGCAGCGGTCCCTTCCAATCTGCCTGATGCATAAAGGACCTTCTCCCTATCGGTACACTGGACGATGTTCAGCATTTTCTTGTAACACCCTAAGGTAAATTCCTCATATTTTTAATAAATTTATTTGGGATTAAATAGATTTTCCAGGATTTTCTCTAAGTTATCTCGTATTTAAAGTAATTTTATAACACAGGAAAATAAAATTTATCATAGGATTAAAGTGTTTGTGCATTCATGCCGCAATATTGTTTTATGTGTGTTGGGTGTATAGGTTTGAATTCAAATCGCATTTGAATTCAATTAGAATTGTTTGAATTAAGGAGTTAGAAAAGCAAAAGAAGAAAAGGAGAAGGGATGAAAGAAGGCAGCCCAACCCAGCCTGGCCCATCTCTTCCCCCTCTCTCCTCTTTCCCCTCTCTCCCGCATGGGCCCTTTCCCCCTTCTCTCACGTGGGCCCAGCCCGAGCTCCACCCTTCCTCTCTCCCCTTCTCTCGCATGGGCCGCGCCCCGGCCCACCTTTTCCCCAGCCCGAGCCAGCACTCGCTCTCCCCGCTCTCCTCTCTCCCTCTGCCAGCCGGGCCCCACGCGTCAGTTTCCTCCCTTTCCCCTCCGCAACCGCCGGGCAGCTCTGCCGCCGGGACCTCCGAGCCGCCCGCGCCTGGGCCCGCATACCGAGGGGTCCGCCGTCCCCATAAGTGGGACCCCCCAAACCCCGCGCTCCCATCCCCCACCCGTGCTCCGCCGCCTTCAACCCTAAGCACCCCACCGTGCCACGTGGGAGCAGGGCTACGGCACCGCAGCCATTGCCGCCCCCTGCGCCACCAAATTCAACCTCGCCGGCGTGTCTTCGGTCTCCCCCAAGCCCGGCACGACCTCCCTCACCCGTGGGCGCCACCGACCGAGGCACCTGGGGCCCTGCGGCTCACCCCAAGGCCACCTGCCACGAGCTCCCACCTCCCCTCACCGCCGCGGGTAAGGCCCTTCCCGTCGACCGCCCTCCCTCCTGTGCCGTATGCCGTGCTAGGACCCCCAGTAGAACCCCAGGGTCACGCTGGTGCTGCGCCGTGCCTGGCTCGGCCCGAACCCGAACCGGAACCCCGACGTGCGGTTCGCCGGCGACCCCGTGCCGCCTCTGCCGTGGGGAGCATCACCCCGAGCCCCAATCCCCCGTGTGAGCTGCCCAGACGAGATCGCCGTCATCCTCTCTCTCTTCCTGTGCTAGCCGTACCCCGAATCGAGGCCGGAAGTACCCAAACGCGCGTCTCCGGCGAGCTCCGGCCGTCCCCGCCGTGAGCCGTGGCCGCCGCCGCCAGAACCGGCCGGGAGCCCTCAGAGCCCTCCGATCTGTGACCAAGGGTGGAGATTAGATTGGGCGCGCGTAGATCCGAGCCGTAGGATCAAGATCCAATGGATCTAAAGCGTGCGTACCGGTTCGGGGTAAGGATGAATCGGAGCCGTCAGATCTGTAATGGGTGGTCTAGATTAAATCCAGTTAAGTATAGGTCCGGACCGTTCGATCTTGATCCGAAGGCCGACGATCGCGCGTACCCCTTCGCGTTAGGGTTCTAATCTGGGCCGTTCAAATCAGATCCAATGGCTCATATTGAAACGTACCCCTTCGGCTCGTTGTTTTTGCTAAAGAGCCCTTGTCTTTCTTGGAAACCAACCCGCGGTCCATCCTAAGTCAAAAGTAATTGCAGTTCAGCCCTGGTTTCATTCGTTTAAGCCCCTGTCTTTCCCAGAAATTGAACCCGCCGTCCATGCCGCGAGATTTCACGCGCTAGCCCCTGTGTCTAGGGTTTAATTATGATTTAGTCCTCGGTTTTTGTGCAGAAGCCCCTGGAAGTTAGGTTTTTCTTACAAATAGGTCCCTGGATCCTGTTTTAAGCGCAGTTTTCACGTTTTAGCTCCGTTTTAGGTATTCTTTATATCCACGCGATCGTTGTAACGCGTAGAATAGTTTTAGACTAGTTTTGTGTGCTGTTTCTATGTAATGTTGCACTGTTTTCTTATAGTTTGTTCTTGTTGTGCATGTGTGTATGTGTGGGCTATATTTGATGATCGTGAGTAGACGCGGAGCCTTTGGACCAGTACCAGGAGCAGCCGTCTTCCGAGCACTTCGAGCAGCAGCCGGGAGAGTACGAGGAAGGCAAGTATAACATGAACCTCCTATCACTTTTAAATACACTTGCATACTGCATTTAATTCTGTATGCCTATAAGGATTTCCTAGCCACTTTTATACCTTTATATATATCCAATGGGTTGCATCTTTGGTTAGTTGTGCTAGGTTGCTGCGCTATAACAAATCTTGGTCCTTTTTAATTAATTTGATTAATGGTCTTATGCAACTTAATTCTGGAGCCGACCCTCTGTGCTGTGTGCTTGAGTGGTTTGTGCATCCTTAAAAGATGTTTTTGTTAGAAACATGGTTTAGGGGGCCAGCACGGTGCTTAGTGCTTGGTTGGCCACTCTCCATAAGGACCGGTTCATAGAGCGACAACCTGGGACAACCGCGCAACCACAAGACTGGTATGGGACGGTCTTGACTTACTAATTAGGTTGTGTTGGTTTGGGAGTAACTTACCTGCGTGGGCAAGAGGGGTGGTAAGCTTCAATGGTCCCTGCTCCTCCGGCTTGGTCTGTGCTGTGTGTCTTGTACCCCCGGAGGTGGGCCCCATCGTCGCTGATCCAGAATCCTTAGCGGTTACACCTTACCAACGTGATCCTTTGTAACGGTCTCGTAGTGTGCTTGCTAGCCATCTCACCTAAGGAAGTGTGATGAACAACTAGCGTAGCTCACGACTTGTGGGTAAAGTTGAGCAACCTCTCGAGAGTGTAAAACTGATATATCAGCTGTGCTCACAGTCATGAGCGGCCCAGATCCTCCGTCTGATTAGTGGGGTTATCAACCTTTGACGAGGGCGATTTCCCGGGTGGTTTTGGTTTGGATGGTTCTCAGTAGTTCTTAATTAATATTGATTAATTTATTATGCAATTGGGTTTATGGTAACTCATCCACTTGTAGTAATTAGCTTAAATAAAATTTGCCAAGATTAAAAGCTAATGCAGTTGAGTCAGCTAACCTTAGAGCCTCATGCTCGTGTTATACTTGTTGAGTACTAGTTTGTACTCACACTTGCCTCTCTACTTTCCTGTTCTTTTTCGGCTATCTTCGACTGCTGCTCAGTGCCCGGCAACATGGAAGATTACGTCGGCGGCTTCGACGACTTCTAGGCGTTTGTCTCCCAGTCGACGTCCCTGTGGCGCCCAGCTCTTCATGTATCTCTTTTACGCTTCCGCAACTCTTGAACCGATTCTTGATTCGGTTGTAATAAAATAATTCATTTATTGATTCATTTACGATTTATGTTAATATTATTCGTGACATGTGTTTTGATATCTTGATGATCTGTTGTATATATGCGTGACTTGATCCTGGCGCATATATGATTGCTCGATTTATGTTCTTATAAATCGGGTGTGACAGATTGGTATCAGAGCCGTGTTGACTGTAGGACGAAGCCTAGGTAGAATTGGCCGAGTTTAGGACTTCTGTTCTCTTGCTCGCCTCCGCAAATCCTCAACCATCGTTTTTCTGCTCCCATTCCTTGAGCCTATAGCTTGATCTTTCCTTAGACGTTGGCCTGAGTCGCCTAATCTTGTAAGTTATAAGTTTAGGTTGTCCCGATAAAATACGCTAGAACGAGTGTGTTGGTCGAGTAGTGTGAAAAACTCGACTAAGTTGTGAATATTGAATGTTTGTTATTGTGCAAATGTTTGATTTGGATTTTTGGTTGATTGCATAGGCTAGTAGTTAAACGTGTTCATGCAAATCGACCTAACCCAACTTGAACTAAATAATAAAATTGAGTTAGAACGTTGGGGGTAAAACCTATATTCCTTTCTTTCTGACATATCCTTCCGAAGTTTCATTTCCGCAGCTGCACGATATCTTATTCTCATGAATTTCGTTTGTTGCAATCAGATGGTGAATACCAGGCGCACCGGTTCCGGCCCTGACCAGCAGGAGCAGAACGACCAGGGTACCGGTCAGCCGCTGCCGATGCCGCCACCACTGACCCCGGAGCAGTTCTTCCAGCTCCAGATGCAGATGATGGCTACCCTGAACAACACCGTTCAGGCTCTGCAGCAGATCCACGCTCAGCCACCGCCTCCACCGCCGCCCCAGCCCCGTGACAGGCGTGCGGACTTCCTGAGAGGTCACCCGCCGACCTTCTCTCACGCCACGGACCCACTCCAGGCGGACGACTGGCTTCGCTCGGTGGAGCGCCAGTTGGTTGTTGCGCAGTGCGACGACCGGGAGCGAGTCCTGTACGCAGCAGGGCAGCTGCGAGGCTCTGCTCTTGACTGGTGGGAGTCCTACCCAGCTCGAGATCGTGAGGCTCTCACGTGGGACCAGTTCCGTGAGCGTTTCAGGAACCATCACATTCCTGAGGGCATCATGAAGATGAAGCAGAAGGAGTTCCGTGCTCTTAAGCAGGTAAAATTTAACGGGATTCCCTACCATTTCTTTTGAGCTTGATCTATCCTTGATTTCTTTCGTAAACCTGACCATTGAGCGATTTCCATCCTTGTCATCTGTGTTCGCTATTTCAGGGATCGATGACGGTGACGGAGTATCGTGACCGTTTCCTTCAGCTTGCCCGCTACGCCCCTGCTGACGTCGCTCGTGATAGCGACAAGCAGGAGTACTTCAAGGAGGGACTGGATGATCACATCCAGTATGCGCTGCTGAACCACCGCTTCGACAACTTCAACCAGCTGGTTGATGCGGCCCTCAACACCGAGCGCAAGCGCCGGGAGATTGAGGACAAGAAGAGGAAGATGGCTCCATCCTCTTCGGGCAGCAACACCCGTCCCGCTACCAGTATCCGCAGCAGCAGCAGCAGAGGCCGCCCCAGCAGTACCAGCAGCGGCAGCAGTTTCCGCCTCGTCCTCAGCAGCAGCAGCAGGCGGGACAGGGTCAGAGGCTTCCAGCGCCTCCGGCTCCACCAGCTCAGAGGCAGGGAGCGCCCACTCCTCCTCCTGGGCAGCAGGCTCCGGCACTTCCTCGAGTGTGCTTCCACTGCGGCGAGCCAGGGCACTACGCCAACGTTTGCCCTCGGAAGGCGCAGGCGGGACAGCAGGGGCGTGCAGCACCGCCCAAGGCCCCAGCTCAGGGCAGGGTAAACCACGTGACGGCCGAGTCAGCGGCCGAGGCTCCCAACGTGGTTATTGGTACGTTCATGGTTAATGCCCATCCTGCTACAGTGCTTTTTGATACTGGTGCTACACATTCTTTCATCACCCAGTCTTTTGTTGAGCGTCATGGTATTCCTACTAGCACATTAAAGAGGTGCATGATAGTATCTTCACCGGGAGGGCAGTTGAGGTCTCATATCTTCTGTCCCAGAGTCAGTGTGGCTATAAGGGGGGTAGATTTCAGTGCGAATCTGATGGTGCTTGACTCCAAAGGCATTGATGTGATCCTTGGGATGGAGACTCTTGCTAAATGGGGAGTCCGGATAGATTGTGCTCAGAGGACGGTTCTTCTGTTGGCACCGGATGGTCAGGAGATTACTGTTGGAGCTACGGAGCCTTCTGGATTTCTTCATCAGATGGAGGCTAGACCCACGGACGGTATTCGCGTGGTGTCTGAATTCCCGGATGTCTTTCCGGATGATCTGCCAGGTATGCCGCCTGATCGCGACATTGAGTTTTCTATTGATCTCTTGCCTGGCACAGCTCCTATTGCTAAGAGGCCCTATCGTATGGCTCCTGTCGAGCATGAGGAGGTTAAGAAGACTGTCGACGAGTTGCTAGCTAAGGGTTATATCCGTCGCAGTTTCTCTCCTTGGGCTTTTCCTGTATTGCTTGTAGAGAAGAAGGATGGCGCGAAGAGAATGTGCGTCGATTATCGGGATCTGAATGCAGTCACTATCAAGAACAAGCATCCATTGCCCGTATTGAGGATCTTTTTGATCAGCTTCAGGGTGCTTGTGTATTCTCGAAGATTGATCTGCGTTCGGGTTATCATCAGCTGAAGATTCGTCCTGAGGATATTCAGAAGACGGCATTCACCTGCAAGTATGGGTTATACGAGTATACGGTCATGTCCTTCGGCTTGACTAATGCTCCGGCCTTCTTCATGCATCTGATGAACAAGGTTTTCATGGATTATCTGGACGCCTTTGTGGTGATATTTATTGATGATATCCTGATATATTCCAAGTCAGAAGCGGAGCATGAGAAGCATCTGAGGCTTGTGTTGCAGAGGCTCAGAGAGCACAAGCTGTATGCCAAGCTCAGCAAGTGCGAGTTCTGGATTGACGAGGTTCCGTTCCTCGGTCATGTTATCTCCAAGGGAGGTATTGCTGTGGACCCCGGGAAGGTGAAGGATGTGCTTGACTGGGTTGTACCGCAGACGGTGAAGGAAGTCCGCTCTTTTCTGGGCTTAGCAGGCTATTATCGGAGGTTCATCGAGAATTTCTCCAGGATTGCGAAGCCTTTGACTTCCTTGCTGGAGAAGGATGTGGGTTTTTCTTGGACTGATGAGCGTCAGAAGGCCTTCGAGGAGCTGAAGAAGAGGTTGACTACGGCGCCAGTCCTTACTCTGCCAGACCAGAGCAAGAGGTTCACAGTGTATTGTGATGCTTCGAGGGATGGTCTTGGTTGTGTTCTGATGCAGGAAGGCAGAGTGATAGCTTATGCTTCGCGGCAGTTGCGCCGGCACGAGCTGAATTATCCCACTCATGATCTGGAGTTAGCCGCAGTTGTGCATGCTCTGAAGATATGGAGGCATTACTTGTTTGGGCAGAGGTGTGATATTTACACCGATCACAAGAGCCTTAAGTATATTTTCACTCAGAGTGAGCTGAATATGCGGCAGAGAAGATGGTTAGAGTTGGTCAAGGATTATGACCTGGAGATTCACTATCATCCGGGCAAGGCCAATGTTGTAGCAGACGCTCTGAGCAGGAAGAGCTATGTTAACATGGCCGTGGCTTTTCAGATGCCTCAGGAGTTATGCGAGGAGTTTGAGCAGTTGAGTCTGGGTTTCTTGCATCACACCTCGGGTACATCGTTCGAGGCGGAACCCACTCTAGAGGCAGAGATCAGGCAGCATCAGAAGGAAGATCAGAAGCTGCAGGAGATTCGGGAGTTGCTCAAGCTTGGCAAGGCTCCTCATTTCAGAGAGGATGATCAGGGTACCTTGTGGTACAAGGGTCGTATATGTGTGCCGGATGTAGCAGATCTCAGGAAGTTGATTCTGAGTGAGGCTCATGATACAGCGTATTCTATCCATCCAGGCAGCACGAAGATGTATTACGACCTGAAGGAACGATTCTGGTGGTCTGGAATGAAGCGCTCCGTTGCGGAGTACGTGGCTATTTGTGACACTTGTCAGCGTGTCAAGGCAGAGCATCAGAGGCCGGCAGGGTTATTGCAGCCGTTGAAGATTCCAGAGTGGAAATGGGAGGAAATCACTATGGACTTCATTGTTGGCTTGCCTCGTACTCAGAAAGGGTACAACTCCATATGGGTAGTAGTGGATCGGTTGACGAAAGTCGCTCACTTCATCCCGGCGAACACTACTTACTCCGGTGCTAGACTCGCAGAGTTGTACATCTCCAGGATTGTCTGTCTGCATGGTGTTCCTAAGAAGATTATATCGGATCGAGGATCTCAGTTCACTTCACGATTCTGGGAGCAGTTGCACGATTCATTGGATACGAAGCTGCGCTTCAGTACTGCTTATCATCCTCAGACGGATGGGCAGACAGAGAGAACCAACCAAGTGTTGGAGGATATGCTTCGAGCCTGTGCTATTCAGTATGGTACCAGCTGGGATAAATGCCTGCCGTATGCGGAGTTTTCTTATAACAACAGTTATCAGGCCAGTCTGAAGAAGTCCCCGTTTGAAGCTCTGTATGGTCGGAAATGCAGGACTCCGTTGTATTGGGATCAGATTGGCGAGAGGCAGGTGTTTGGTCCGGATATTGTTGAGGAGGCCGAACAGTTGGTACAGCAGGTGCGAGAAAATCTGAGAGTCGCTCAGACTCGTCAGAAGAGCTATGCGGATGTTCGTCGCCGAGATTTGACCTTCGCAGTGGGTGATCATGTATATCTGAAGGTCTCGCCGATGAGAGGAATCCGCAGGTTTAATGTACGAGGGAAGCTAGCTCCTCGGTACATTGGTCCGTTCAAGGTGTTGGAACGGAAAGGCGAGGTGGCGTATCGTCTGGAGTTGCCACTCAATCTCTCAGGAGTACACGATGTGTTCCACGTGTCTCAGCTGAAGAAGTGCTTGAGAGTGCCAGAAGAGCAAGCACCGATAGAAGGGTTGGATGTGCAGGAGGATCTGACCTATGTTGAGCATCCAGTAAAGATTCTGGAGATATCTGAGAGAACTACTAGAAACAAGAAGATCAAGATGTGCCGAGTTCAGTGGAGTCATCATACGGAGCATGAGGCTACTTGGGAGCGAGAAGACGAGCTGAGGAAGACATATCCCGACCTCTTTGCTAGCTAGCCTATCCGAATCTCGGGACGAGATTCCTGTAAGGGGGGTAGGTTTGTAACACCCTAAGGTAAATTCCTCATATTTTAATAAATTTATTTGGGATTAAATAGATTTTCCAGGATTTTCTCTAAGTTATCTCGTATTTAAAGTAATTTTATAACACAGGAAAATAAATTTATCATAGGATTAAAGTGTTTGTGCATTCATGCCGCAATATTGTTTTATGTGTGTTGGGTGTATAGGTTTGAATTCAAATCGCATTTGAATTCAATTAGAATTGTTTGAATTAAGGAGTTAGAAAAGCAAAAGAAGAAAAGGAGAAGGGATGAAAGAAGGCAGCCCAACCCAGCCTGGCCCATCTCTTCCCCCTCTCTCCTCTTTCCCCTCTCTCCCGCATGGGCCCTTTCCCCCTTCTCTCACGTGGGCCCAGCCCGAGCTCCACCCTTCCTCTCTCCCCTTCTCTCGCGTGGGCCGCGCCCCGGCCCACCTTTTCCCCAGCCCGAGCCAGCACTCGCTCTCCCCGCTCTCCTCTCTCCCTCTGCCAGCCGGGCCCCACGCGTCAGTTTCCTCCCTTTCCCCTCCGCAACGCCGGGCAGCTCTGCCGCCGGGACCTCCGAGCCGCCGCGCCTGGGCCCGCATACCGAGGGGTCCGCCGTCCCCATAAGTGGGACCCCCCAAACCCGCGCTCCCATCCCCCACCCGTGCTCCGCCGCCTTCAACCCTAAGCACCCCACCGTGCCACGTGGGAGCAGGGCTACGGCACGCAGCCATTGCGCCCCTGCGCCACCAAATTCAACCTCGCCGGCGTGTCTTCGGTCTCCCCCAAGCCCGGCACGACCTCCCTCACCCGTGGGCGCCGCCGACCGAGGCACCTGGGGCCTGCGGCTCACCCCAAGGCCACCTGCCACGAGCTCCCACTCCCCTCACCGCGCGGGTAAGGCCCTTCCGTCGACCGCCCTCCTCCTGTGCCGTATGCCGTGCTAGGACCCCAGTAGAACCCAGGGTCACGCTGGTGCTGCGCCGTGCCTGGCTCGGCCCGAACCCGAACCGGAACCCCGACGTGCGGTTCGCCGGCGACCCCGTGCCGCCTCTGCCGTGGGGAGCATCACCCGAGCCCCAATCCCCCGTGTGAGCTGCCCAGACGAGATCGCCGTCATCCTCTCTCTCTTCCTGTGCTAGCCGTACCCCGAATCGAGGCCGGAAGTACCAAACGCGCGTCTCCGGCGAGCTCCGGCCGTCCCCCGCCGTGAGCCGTGGCCGCCGCCGCCAGAACCGGCCGGGAGCCCTCAGAGCCCTCCGATCTGTGACCAAGGGTGGAGATTAGATTGGGCGCGCGTAGATCCGAGCCGTAGGATCAAGATCCAATGGATCTAAAGCGTGCGTACCGGTTCGGGGTAAGGATGATGGAGCCGTCAGATCTGTAATGGGTGTCTAGATTAAATCCAGTTAAGTATAGGTCCGGACCGTTCGATCTTGATCCGAAGGCCGACGATCGCGCGTACCCCTTCGCGTTAGGGTTCTAATCTGGGCCGTTCAAATCAGATCCAATGGCTCATATTGAAACGTACCCCTTCGGCTCGTTGTTTTTGCTAAAGAGCCCTTGTCTTTCTTGGAAACCAACCCGGTCCATCCTAAGTCAAAAGTAATTGCAGTTCAGCCCTGGTTTCATTCGTTTAAGCCCCTGTCTTTCCCAGAAATTGAACCCGCCGTCCATGCCGCGAGATTTCACGCGCTAGCCCCTGTGTCTAGGGTTTAATTACGATTTAGTCCTCGGTTTTTGTGCAGAAGCCCCTGGAAGTTAGGTTTTTCTTACAAATAGGTCCCTGGATCCTGTTTTAAGCGCAGTTTTCACGTTTTAGCTCCGTTTTAGGTATTCTTTATATCCACGCGATCGTTGTAACGCGTAGAATAGTTTTAGACTAGTTTTGTGTGCTGTTTCTATGTAATGTTGCACTGTTTTCTTATAGTTTGTTCTTGTTGTGCATGTGTGTATGTGTGGGCTATATTTGATGATCGTGAGTAGACGCGGAGCCTTTGGACCAGTACCAGGAGCAGCCGTCTTCCGAGCACTTCGAGCAGCAGCCGGGAGAGTACGAGGAAGGCAAGTATAACATGAACCTCCTATCACTTTTAAATACACTTGCATACTGCATTTAATTCTGTATGCCTATAAGGATTTCCTAGCCACTTTTATACCTTTATATATATCCAATGGGTTGCATCTTTGGTTAGTTGTGCTAGGTTGCTGCGCTATAACAAATCTTGGTCCTTTTTAATTAATTTGATTAATGGTCTTATGCAACTTAATTCTGGAGCCGACCCTCTGTGCTGTGTGCTTGAGTGGTTTGTGCATCCTTAAAAGATGTTTTTGTTAGAAACATGGTTTAGGGGCCAGCACGGTGCTTAGTGCTTGGTTGGCCACTCTCCATAAGGACCGGTTCATAGAGCGACAACCTGGGACAACCGCGCAACCACAAGACTGGTATGGGACGGTCTTGACTTACTAATTAGGTTGTGTTGGTTTGGGAGTAACTTACCTGCGTGGGCAAGAGGGGTGGTAAGCTTCAATGGTCCCTGCTCCTCCGGCTTGGTCTGTGCTGTGTGTCTTGTACCCCCGGAGGTGGGCCCATCGTCGCTGATCCAGAATCCTTAGCGGTTACACCTTACCAACGTGATCCTTTGTAACGGTCTCGTAGTGTGCTTGCTAGCCATCTCACCTAAGGAAGTGTGATGAACAACTAGCGTAGCTCACGACTTGTGGGTAAAGTTGTGCAACCTCTCGAGAGTGTAAAACTGATATATCAGCTGTGCTCACAGTCATGAGCGGCCCAGATCCTCCGTCTGATTAGTGGGGTTATCAACCTTTGACGAGGGCGATTCCCCGGGTGGTTTTGGTTTGGATGGTTCTCAGTAGTTCTTAATTAATATTGATTAATTTATTATGCAATTGGGTTTATGGTAACTCATCCACTTGTAGTAATTAGCTTAAATAAAATTTGCCAAGATTAAAAGCTAATGCAGTTGAGTCAGCTAACCTTAGAGCCTCATGCTCGTGTTATACTTGTTGAGTACTAGTTTGTACTCACACTTGCCTCTCTACTTTCCTGTTCTTTTTCGGCTATCTTCGACTGCTGCTCAGTGCCCGGCAACATGGAAGATTACGTCGGCGGCTTCGACGACTTCTAGGCGTTTGTCTCCCAGTCGACGTCCCTGTGGCGCCCAGCTCTTCATGTATCTCTTTTACGCTTCCGCAACTCTTGAACCGATTCTTGATTCGGTTGTAATAAAATAATTCATTTATTGATTCATTTACGATTTATGTTAATATTATTCGTGACATGTGTTTTTGATATCTTGATGATCTGTTGTATATATGCGTGACTTGATCCTGGCGCATATATGATTGCTCGATTTATGTTCTTATAAATCGGGTGTGACATTTCACCATCTTGATCCAGTCATCAGCTTGCAGAGGATCA
>NW_020356253.1:0-93393 GCF_002211085.1 Panicum hallii | reverse complement strand
TTTTGTTTAGCGAACTTGTGCGTTAATGGCACCTGTTCGGCCAGTTTTGCCATGACTTTCGTGCAGTAACGAAACGGTCGAAAACCCAAACATGAGTTTTGGTCTAATGGAGTGGATCGGGTGCGTTCGTTGCAAAATTTCAAGCGACTTGTTTAGCGAACTTGTGCGTTAATGGCACCAGTTCGGCCAGTTTTGCATCGACTTTCTGCAGTAACGAAACGGTCGAAACCCCAAAACATGAGTTTTGGGTCCAATGGAGTGGATCGTGCGTTCGTTGCAAAAATTTCAAGCAACTTGTTTAGCGAACTTGCGTTAATGGCACCTGTTCGGCCAGTTTTGCAGACGTGCAGTAACGAAACGGTCGAAATGCCCCAAAACATGAGTTTTGGGTCCAATGGAGTGGATCAGGTGCGTTCGTTGCGAAAAATTCAGAGCGACTTCGTTTAGCGAACTTGTGCGTTAAATGGCACCTGTTCGGCCAGTTTTGCATCGACTTTCGTGCAGTAACGAAATGGTCCGAAATGCCCCAAAACATGAGTTTTGGGTCCAATGGATGGATCAGGTGTCGTTGCAAAAATTTAAGCAACTTCATTTAAACTTGGCGTTAAAGGCACCTGTTCGGCCAGTTTTGCATGACTTTCGCAGTAACGAAACGGTCCGAAACCCTAAACATGAGTTTTGGGTCTAATGGAGTGGATCGGGTGCGTTCGTTGAAAAATTCAGATGCGACTTTTTTAGCGAACTTGTGCGTTAATGGCACCAGTTCGCCAGTTTTGCATCGACTTTCTGCAGTAACGAAATGGTCGAAATGCCCAAAACATGAGTTTTGGTCCAATGGAGTGGATCAAGTGCGTTCGTTGCAAAAATTTCAAGCAACTTCATTTAGCGAACTTGTGCGTTAATGGCACCTGTTCGGCCAGTTTTGCCACGACTTTCGTGCAGTAACGAAACGGTCGAAACGCCAAACATGAGTTTTGGGTCTAAGGAGTGGATCGGGTGCGTTCGTTGCAAAAATTTCAGATGCGACTTGTTTAGCGAACTTGTGCGTTAATGGCACCAGTTCGGCCAGTTTTGCATCGACTTTCTGCAGTAACGAAACGGTCTGAAACCCCAAAACATGAGTTTTGGGTCCAATGGAGTGGATAGGTGCGTTCGTTGCGAAAAATTTCGAAGCAACTTCGTTTAGCGAACTTGTGTTAATGGCACCAGTTCGGCCAGTTTTGCATCGACTTTCGTGCAGTAACGAAACGGTCCGAAAACCCAAAAATATGAGTTTTGGGTCCAATGGAGTGGATCAGGTGCGTTCGTTGAAAAAATTTCAAGCAACTTCATTTAAACTGTGCAAATGGCACCTGTTCGGCAGTTTTGCATGACTTTCGTGCAGTAACGAAACGGTCCGAAATGCCCCAAAACATGAGTTTTGGGTCAATGGAGGGATCAGGTTCGTTGAAAAATTCAGAGCGACTTCGTTTAGCGAACTTGTGCGTTAAAGGCACCAGTTCACCAGTTTTGCATCGACTTTCTGCAGTAACGAAATGGTCTGAAATGCCCAAAACATGAGTTTTGGGTCCAATGGAGTGGATCAGTGCATTCGTTGCGCAAAATTTCGAAGCAATTCGTTTAGCGAACTTGTGCGTTAATGGCACCTGTTCGGCCATTTGCCACGACTTTCGTGCAGAACGAAATGGTCCGAAACGCCCATAACATGAGTTTTGGATCTAATGGAGTGGATCGGGTGCATTCATTGCAAAAATTTCAGATGCTACTTTTGTTTAGCGAACTTGGGTGTTAATGGCACCTATTCGGCAGTTTTGCCATGACTTTCGTGCAGTAACGAAACGGATCGAAACACCTCTAAACATGAGTTTTGGGTCTAACGGAGTGGATCGGGTGCGTTCGTTGGCGAAAAATTCAGATGCGACTTTGTTTAGCGAACTTGTGCGTTAATGACACCAGTCAGCCAGTTTTGCATCGACTTTCCTGCAGTAACGAAACGGTCTGAAATGCCCAAAAATATGAGTTTTGGGTCCAATGGAGTGGATCAAGTGCGTTCGTTGCAAAAAATTTCAAAGCAACTTCATTTAGCAAACTTGTGCGTTAAAGGCACCTGTTCGGCCAGTTTTGCCACGACTTTCGGCAGTAACGAAACGGTCCGAAATGCCCCAAAAACATGTGTTTTGGGTCCAATGGAGTGGATCAGGTGCGTTCGTTGTGAAAAATTCAGACGCGACTTCGTTTAGCGAACTCGAGCGTTAAAGGCACCTGTTCGACCAGTTTTGCATGGATTTTCATGCAGTAACGAAATGGTCTGAAATGCCCCAAAACATGAGCTTTGAGTCCAATGGAGTGGATCAGGTGCATTAGTTGCGCAAAATTTCGAAGCTAATTCGTTTAGCGAACTTGTGCGTTAATGGCACCAGTTCGGCCACTTTTGCCACGACGTTCGTGCAGAAACGAAATGGTCCGAAACGCCCATAACATGAGTTTTGGATCTAATGGAGTGGATCGGGTGCATTCATTGCAAAAATTTCAGATGCTACTTTTGTTTAGCGAACTTGGGTGTTAATGGCACCTATTCGGCAGTTTTGCCATGACTTTCGTGCAGTAACGAAACGGATCGAAACACCTCTAAACATGAGTTTTGGGTCTAACGGAGTGGATCGGGTGCGTTCGTTGCGAAAAATTCAGATGCGACTTTGTTTAGCGAACTTGTGCGTTAATGACACCAGTTCAGCCATTTTGCATCGACTTTCCTGCAGTAACGAAACGGTCTGAAATGCCCAAAAATATGAGTTTTGGGTCCAATGGAGTGGATCAAGTGCGTTCGTTGCAAAAAATTTCAAAGCAACTTCATTTAGCAAACTTGTGCGTTAAAGGCACCTGTTCGGCCAGTTTGCCACGACTTTCGGGCAGTAACGAAACGGTCCGAAATGCCCCAAAACATGTGTTTTTGGGGTCCAATGGAGTGGATCAGGTGCGTTCGTTGTGAAAAATTCAGACGCGACTTCGTTTAGCGAACTCGAGCGTTAAAGGCACCTGTTCGACCAGTTTTGCATGGACTTTCATGCAGTAACGAAATGGTCTGAAATGCCCCAAAACATGAGCTTTGAGTCCAATGGAGTGGATCAGGTGCATTAGTTGCACAAAATTTCGAAGCTAATTCGTTTAGCGAACTTGTGCGTTAATGGCACCAGTTCGGCCACTTTTGCCACGACGTTCGTGCAGAAACGAAATGGTCCGAAACGCCCATAACATGAGTTTTGGATCTAATGGAGTGGATCGGGTGCATTCATTGCAAAAATTTCAGATGCTACTTTTGTTTAGCGAACTTGGGTGTTAATGGCACCTATTCGCAGTTTTGCCATGACTTTCGTGCAGTAACGAAACGGATCGAAACACCTCTAAACATGAGTTTTGGGTCTAACGGAGTGGATCGGGTGCGTTCGTTGCGAAAAATTCAGATGCGACTTTGTTTAGCGAACTTGTGCGTTAATGACACCAGTTCAGCCAGTTTTGCATCGACTTCCTGCAGTAACGAAACGGTCTGAAATGCCCCAAAATATGAGTTTTGGGTCCAATGGAGTGGATCAAGTGCGTTCGTTGCAAAAAATTTCAAAGCAACTTCATTTAGCAAACTTGTGCGTTAAAGGCACCTGTTCGGCCAGTTTTGCCACGACTTTCGTGCAGTAACGAAACGGTCCGAAATGCTCCAAAACATGTGTTTTGGTCCAATGGAGTGGATCAGGTGCGTTCGTTGCAAAAAATTCAGACGCGACTTCGTTTAGCGAACTTGTGCGTTAATGGCACCAGTTCGGCCAGTTTTGCATCGACTTTCAGGTAGTAAAGAAATGGTCCGAAATACCCCAAAACATAAGTTTTGGGTCCAATGGATTGGATCAGGTGCATTCGTTGCGAAAAATTTTTAAGCAACTTCATTTTTCAAACTTGGGCGTTAATGGCACCTATTCGGCCAGTTTTGCCATGACTTTCGTGCTGCATCGAAACGGACCAAAACGCCCCTAAACATGAGTTTTGGGTCTAACGGAGTGGATCGGGTGCGTTCGTTGTGAAAAATTCAGATGCGTCTTTATTTAGCGAACTTGTGCGTTAATGGCACCAGTTCGGCATGTTTTGCATCGACTTTCCTGCAGTATCGAAATGGTCCGAAATGCCCCAAAACATGAGTTTTGGGTCCAATGAAGTGGATCAAGTGCGCTCGTTGCGTAAAATTTTGAAGCAACTTCATTTAGCGAACTTGTGCGTTAATGGCACCTGTTCGGCCAGTTTTGCCACGAGTTTCGTGCAGTAACGAAACGGTTCGAAACGCTCAGAACATGAGTTTTGGGTCTAACGGAGTGGCTCGGGTGCGTTCGTTGCAAAAATTTCTGACGCGACTTGGTTTAGCTGACTTGTGCGTTAATGGCACCAGTTCGGCCAGTTTTGCATCGACTTTCATGCGGTAATGAAACTGTCTGAAAGGCCCCAGAACATGAGTTTTGGGTCCAATTGAGTTGATTAGGTGCATTCGTTGTGAAAAATTTCGAAGCAACTTCGTTTAGCGAACTTGTGATTTAATGGCACATGTTCGGCCAGTTTTGCATCGACTTCCATGCAGTAACCAAACGGTCCGAAACACCCAAAAATATGAGTTTTGGGTCCAATGGAGTGGATCAGGTGCGTTAGTTGAGAAAAATTTCGAAGCAACTTCATTTAGTGAACTTGTGCAATAATGGCACCTGTTCGGCTAGTTTTGCATCGACTTTTGTGCAGTAAAGAAATGGTCCGAAATGCCCCAAAACAAGAGTTTTGGGTCCAATGGAATGGGTCAGGTGTGTTCGTTGTGAAAAATTTAAGCAACTTCGTTTAGCGAACTCGTGCGTTAAAGGCACCTGTTCGACCAGTTTTGCATGGACTTTCATGCAGTAACGAAATGGTCTGAAATGCCCCAAAACATGAGCTTTGAGTCCAATGGAGTGGATCAGGTGCATTAGTTGCGCAAAATTTCGAAGCTAATTCGTTTAGCGAACTTGTGCGTTAATGGCACCAGTTCGGCCACTTTTGCCACGACGTTCGTGCAGAAACGAAATGGTCCGAAACGCCCATAACATGAGTTTTGGATCTAATGGAGTGGATCGGGTGCATTCATTGCAAAAATTTCAGATGCTACTTTTGTTTAGCGAACTTGGGTGTTAATGGCACCTATTCGGTAGTTTTGCCATGACTTTCGTGCAGTAACGAAACGGATCGAAACACCTCTAAACATGAGTTTTGGGTCTAACGGAGTGGATCGGGTGCGTTCGTTGCGAAAAATTCAGATGCGACTTTGTTTAGCGAACTTGTGCGTTAATGACACCAGTTCAGCCAGTTTTGCATCGACTTTCCTGCAGTAACGAAACGGTCTGAAATGCCCAAAAATATGAGTTTTGGGTCCAATGGAGTGGATCAAGTGCGTTCGTTGCAAAAAATTTCAAAGCAACTTCATTTAGCAAACTTGTGCGTTAAAGGCACCTGTTCGGCCAGTTTTGCCACGACTTTCGTGCAGTAACGAAACGGTCCGAAATGCCCCAAAACATGTGTTTTGGGTCCAATGGAGTGGATCAGGTGCGTTCGTTGTGAAAAATTCAGACGCGACTTCGTTTAGCGAACTCGAGCGTTAAAGGCACCTGTTCGACCAGTTTTGCATGGACTTTCATGCAGTAACGAAATGGTCTGAAATGCCCCAAAACATGAGCTTTGAGTCCAATGGAGTGGATCAGGTGCATTAGTTGCGCAAAATTTCGAAGCTAATTCGTTTAGCGAACTTGTGCGTTAATGGCACCAGTTCGGCCACTTTTGCCACGACGTTCGTGCAGAAACGAAATGGTCCGAAACGCCCATAACATGAGTTTTGGATCTAATGGAGTGGATCGGGTGCATTCATTGCAAAAATTTCAGATGCTACTTTTGTTTAGCGAACTTGGGTGTTAATGGCACCTATTCGGCAGTTTTGCCATGACTTTCGTGCAGTAACGAAACGGATCGAAACACCTCTAAACATGAGTTTTGGGTCTAACGGAGTGGATCGGGTGCGTTCGTTGCGAAAAATTCAGATGCGACTTTGTTTAGCGAACTTGTGCGTTAATGACACCAGTTCAGCCAGTTTTGCATCGACTTTCCTGCAGTAACGAAACGGTCTGAAATGCCCAAAAATATGAGTTTTGGGTCCAATGGAGTGGATCAAGTGCGTTCGTTGCAAAAAATTTCAAAGCAACTTCATTTAGCAAACTTGTGCGTTAAAGGCACCTGTTCGGCCAGTTTTGCCACGACTTTCGGGCAGTAACGAAACGGTCCGAAATGCCCCAAAACATGTGTTTTGGGTCCAATGGAGTGGATCAGGTGCGTTCGTTGTGAAAAATTCAGACGCGACTTCGTTTAGCGAACTCGAGCGTTAAAGGCACCTGTTCGACCAGTTTTGCATGGACTTTCATGCAGTAACGAAATGGTCTGAAATGCCCCAAAACATGAGCTTTGAGTCCAATGGAGTGGATCAGGTGCATTAGTTGCACAAAATTTCGAAGCTAATTCGTTTAGCGAACTTGTGCGTTAATGGCACCAGTTCGGCCACTTTTGCCACGACGTTCGTGCAGAAACGAAATGGTCCGAAACGCCCATAACATGAGTTTTGGATCTAATGGAGTGGATCGGGTGCATTCATTGCAAAAATTTCAGATGCTACTTTTGTTTAGCGAACTTGGGTGTTAATGGCACCTATTCAGCAGTTTTGCCATGACTTTCGTGCAGTAACGAAACGGATCGAAACACCTCTAAACATGAGTTTTGGGTCTAACGGAGTGGATCGGGTGCGTTCGTTGCGAAAAATTCAGATGCGACTTTGTTTAGCGAACTTGTGCGTTAATGACACCAGTTCAGCCAGTTTTGCATCGACTTTCCTGCAATAACGAAACGGTCTGAAATGCCCCAAAATATGAGTTTTGGGTCCAATGGAGTGGATCAAGTGCGTTCGTTGCAAAAAATTTCAAAGCAACTTCATTTAGCAAACTTGTGCGTTAAAGGCACCTGTTCGGCCAGTTTTGCCACGACTTTCGTGCAGTAACGAAACGGTCCGAAATGCTCCAAAACATGTGTTTTGGGTCCAATGGAGTGGATCAGGTGCGTTCGTTGCGAAAAATTCAGACGCGACTTCGTTTAGCGAACTTGTGCGTTAATGGCACCAGTTCGGCCAGTTTTGCATCGACTTTCAGGTAGTAAAGAAATGGTCCGAAATACCCCAAAACATAAGTTTTGGGTCCAATGGATTGGATCAGGTGCATTCGTTGCGAAAATTTTTAAGCAACTTCATTTTTCAAACTTGGGCGTTAATGGCACCTATTCGGCCAGTTTTGCCATGACTTTCGTGCTGCATCGAAACGGACCAAAACGCCCCTAAACATGAGTTTTGGGTCTAACGGAGTGGATCGGGTGCGTTCGTTGTGAAAAATTCAGATGCGTCTTTATTTAGCGAACTTGTGCGTTAATGGCACCAGTTCGGCATGTTTTGCATCGACTTTCCTGCAGTATCGAAATGGTCCGAAATGCCCCAAAACATGAGTTTTGGGTCCAATGAAGTGGATCAAGTGCGCTCGTTGCGTAAAATTTTGAAGCAACTTCATTTAGCGAACTTGTGCGTTAATGGCACCTGTTCGGCCAGTTTTGCCACGAGTTTCGTGCAGTAACGAAACGGTTCGAAACGCTCAGAACATGAGTTTTGGGTCTAACGGAGTGGCTCGGGTGCGTTCGTTGCAAAAATTTCTGACGCAACTTGGTTTAGCTGACTTGTGCGTTAATGGCACCAGTTCGGCCAGTTTTGCATCGACTTTCATGCGGTAATGAAACTGTGTGAAAGGCCCCAAAACATGAGTTTTGGGTCCAATTGAGTTGATTAGGTGCATTCGTTGTGAAAAATTTCGAAGCAACTTCGTTTAGCGAACTTGTGATTTAATGGCACATGTTCGGCCAGTTTTGCATCGACTTCCATGCAGTAACCAAACGGTCCGAAACACCCAAAAATATGAGTTTTGGGTCCAATGGAGTGGATCAGGTGCGTTAGTTGAGAAAAATTTCGAAGCAACTTCATTTAGTGAACTTGTGCAATAACGGCACCTGTTCGGCTAGTTTTGCATCGACTTTTGTGCAGTGAAGAAATGGTCCGAAATGCACCAAAACAAGAGTTTTGGGTCCAATGGAATGGGTCAGGTGTGTTCGTTGTGAAAAATTTGAAGCAACTTCGTTTAGCGAACTCGTGCGTTAAAGGCACCTGTTCGACCAGTTTTGCATGGACTTTCATGCAGTAACGAAATGGTCTGAAATGCCCCAAAACATGAGCTTTGAGTCCAATGGAGTGGATCAGGTGCATTAGTTGCGCAAAATTTCGAAGCTAATTCGTTTAGCGAACTTGTGCGTTAATGGCACCAGTTCGGCCACTTTTGCCACGACGTTCGTGCAGAAACGAAATGGTCCGAAACGCCCATAACATGAGTTTTGGATCTAATGGAGTGGATCGGGTGCATTCATTGCAAAAATTTCAGATGCTACTTTTGTTTAGCGAACTTGGATGTTAATGGCACCTATTCGGCAGTTTTGCCATGACTTTCGTGCAGTAACGAAACGGATCGAAACACCTCTAAACATGAGTTTTGGGTCTAACGGAGTGGATCGGGTGCGTTCGTTGCGAAAAATTCAGATGCGACTTTGTTTAGCGAACTTGTGCGTTAATGACACCAGTTCAGCCAGTTTTGCATCGACTTTCCTGCAGTAACGAAACGGTCTGAAATGCCCCAAAATATGAGTTTTGGGTCCAATGGAGTGGATCAAGTGCGTTCGTTGCAAAAAAATTCAAAGCAACTTCATTTAGCAAACATGTGCGTTAAAGGCACCTGTTCGGCTAGTTTTGCCACGACTTTCGTGCAGTAACGAAACGGTCCGAAATGCCCCAAAACATGTGTTTTGGGTCCAATGGAGTGGATCAGGTGCGTTCATTGTGAAAAATTCAGACGCGACTTCGTTTAGCGAACTCGTGCGTTAAAGGCACCTGTTCGACCAGTTTTGCATGGTCTTTCATGCAGTAACGAAATGGTCTAAATGCCCCAAAACATGAGCTTTGAGTCCAATGGAGTAGATCAGGTGCATTAGTTGCGCAAAATTTCGAAGCTAATTCGTTTAGCGAACTTGTGCGTTAATGGCACCAGTTCGGCCACTTTTGCCACGACGTTCGTGCAGAAACGAAATGGTCCGAAACGCCCATAACATGAGTTTTGGATCTAATGGAGTGGATCGGGTGCATTCATTGCAAAAATTTCAGATGCTACTTTTGTTTAGCGAACTTGGGTGTTAATGGCACCTATTCGGCAGTTTTGCCATGACTTTCGTGCAGTAACAAAACGGATCGAAACACCTCTAAACATGAGTTTTGGTTCTAACGGAGTGGATCGGGTGCGTTCGTTGCGAAAAATTCAGATGCGACTTTGTTTAGCGAACTTGTGCGTTAATGACACCAGTTCAGCCAGTTTTGCATCGACTTTCCTGCAGTAACGAAACGGTCTGAAATGCCCCAAAATATGAGTTTTGGGCCCAATGGAGTGGATCAAGTGCGTTCGTTGCAAAAAATTTCAAAGCAACTTCATTTAGCAAACTTGTGCGTTAAAGGCACCTGTTCGGCCAGTTTTGCCACGACTTTCGTGCAGTAACGAAACGGTCCGAAATTCCCCAAAACATGTGTTTTGGGTCCAATGGAGTGGATCAGGTGCGTTCGTTGCGAAAAATTCAGACGCGACTTCGTTTAGCGAACTTGTGCGTTAATGGCACCAGTTCGGCCAGTTTTGCATCGACTTTCAGGTAGTAAAGAAATGGTCCGAAATACCCCAAAACATAAGTTTTGGGTCCAATGGATTGGATCAGGTGCATTCGTTGCGAAAAATTTTTAAGCAACTTCATTTTTCAAACTTGGGCGTTATTGGCACCTATTCGGCCAGTTTTGCCATGACTTTCGTGCTGCATCGAAATGGACCAAAACGCCCCTAAACATGAGTTTTGGGTCTAACGGAGTGGATCGGGTGCGTTCGTTGTGAAAAATTCAGATGCGTCTTTATTTAGCGAACTTGTGCGTTAATGGCACCAGTTCGGCATGTTTTGCATCGACTTTCCTGCAGTATCGAAACGGTCCGAAATGCCCCAAAACATGAGTTTTGGGTCCAATGAAGTGGATCAAGTGCGCTCGTCACGTAAAATTTTGAAGCAACTTCATTTAGCGAACTTGTGCGTTAATGGCACCTGTTCGGCCAGTTTTGCCACGAGTTTCGTGCAGTAACGAAACGGTTCGAAACGCTCAGAACATGAGTTTTGGGTCTAACGGAGTGGCTCGGGTGCGTTCGTTGCAAAAATTTCTGACGCGACTTGGTTTAGCTGACTTGTGCGTTAATGGCTCCAGTTCGGCCAGTTTTGCATCGACTTTCATGCGGTAATGAAACTGTCTGAAAGGCCCCAAAACATGAGTTTTGGGTCCAATTGAGTTGATTAGGTGCATTCGTTGTGAAAAATTTCGAAGCAACTTCGTTTAGCGAACTTGTGATTTAATGGCACATGTTCGGCCAGTTTTGCATCGACTTCCATGCAGTAACCAAACGGTCCGAAACACCCAAAAATATGAGTTTTGGGTCCAATGGAGTGGATCAGGTGCGTTAGTTGAGAAAAATTTCGAAGCAACTTCATTTAGTGAACTTGTGCAATAATGGCACCTGTTCGGCTAGTTTTGCATCGACTTTTGTGCAGTAAAGAAATGGTCCGAAATGCCCCGAAACAAGAGTTTTGGGTCCAATGGAATGGGTCAGGTGTGTTCGTTGTGAAAAATTTGAAGCAACTTCGTTTAGCGAACTCGTGCGTTAAAGGCACCTGTTCGACCAGTTTTGCATGGACTTTCATGCAGTAACGAAATGGTCTGAAATGCCCCAAAACATGAGCTTTGAGTCCAATGGAGTGGATCAGGTGCATTAGTTGCGCAAAATTTCGAAGCTAATTCGTTTAGCGAACTTGTGCGTTAATGGCACCAGTTCGGCCACTTTTGCCACGACGTTCGTGCAGAAACGAAATGGTCCGAAACGCCCATAACATGAGTTTTGGATCTAATGGAGTGGATCGGGTGCATTCATTGCAAAAATTTCAGATGCTACTTTTGTTTAGCGAACTTGGGTGTTAATGGCACCTATTCGGCAGTTTTGCCATGACTTTCGTGCAGTAACGAAACGGATCGAAACACCTCTAAACATGAGTTTTGGGTCTAACGGAGTGGATCGGGTGCGTTCGTTGCGAAAAATTCAGATGCGACTTTGTTTAGCGAACTTGTGCGTTAATGACACCAGTTCAGCCAGTTTTGCATCGACTTTCCTGCAGTAACGAAACGGTCTGAAATGCCCAAAAATATGAGTTTTGGGTCCAATGGAGTGGATCAAGTGCGTTCGTTGCAAAAAATTTCAAAGCAACTTCATTTAGCAAACTTGTGCGTTAAAGGCACCTGTTCGGCCAGTTTTGCCACGACTTTCGTGCAGTAACGAAACGGTCCGAAATGCCCCAAAACATGTGTTTTGGGTCCAATGGAGTGGATCAGGTGCGTTCGTTGCGAAAAATTCAGACGCGACTTCGTTTAGCGAACTTGTGCGTTAATGGCACCAGTTCGGCCAGTTTTGCATCGACTTTCAGGTAGTAAAGAAATGGTCCGAAATACCCCAAAACATAAGTTTTGGGTCCAATGGATTGGATCAGGTGCATTCGTTGCGAAAAAATTTTAAGCAACTTCATATTTCAAACTTGGGCGTTAATGGCACCTATTCGGCCAGTTTTGCCATGACTTTCGTGCTGCATCGAAACGGACCAAAACGCCACTAAACATGAGTTTTGGGTCTAACGGAGTGGATCGGGTGCGTTCGTTGTGAAAAATTCAGATGCGTCTTTATTTAGCGAACTGGTGCGTTAATGGCACCAGTTCGGCATGTTTTGCATCGACTTTCCTGCAGTATCGAAACGGTCCGAAATGCCCCAAAACATGAGTTTTGGGTCCAATGAAGTGGATCAAGTGCGCTCGTTGCGTAAAATTTTGAAGCAACTTCATTTAGCGAACTTGTGCGTTAATGGCACCTGTTCGGCCAGTTTTGCCACGAGTTTCGTGCAGTAACGAAATGGTTCGAAACGCTCAGAACATGAGTTTTGGGTCTAACGGAGTGGCTCGGGTGCGTTCGTTGCAAAAATTTCTGACGCGACTTGGTTTAGCTGACTTGTGCGTTAATGGCACCAGTTCAGCCAGTTTTGCATCGACTTTCATGCGGTAATGAAACTGTCTGAAAGGCCCCAAAACATGAGTTTTGGGTCCAATTGAGTTGATTAGGTGCATTCGTTGTGAAAAATTTCGAAGCAACTTCGTTTAGCGAACTTGTGATTTAATGGCACATGTTCGGACAGTTTTGCATCGACTTCCATGCAGTAACCAAACGATCCGAAACAGCCAAAAATATGAGTTTTGGGTCCAATGGAGTGGATCAGGTGCGTTAGTTGAGAAAAATTTCGAAGCAACTTCATTTAGTGAACTTGTGCAATAATGGCACCTGTTCGGCTAGTTTTGCATCGACTTTTGTGCAGTGAAGAAATGGTCCGAAATGCACCAAAACAAGAGTTTTGGGTCCAATGGAATGGGTCAGGTGTGTTCGTTGTGAAAAATTTGAAGCAACTTCGTTTAGCGAACTCGTGCGTTAAAGGCACCTGTTCGACCAGTTTTGCATGGACTTTCATGCAGTAACGAAATGGTCTGAAATGCCCCAAAACATGAGCTTTGAGTCCAATGGAGTGGATCAGGTGCATTAGTTGCGCAAAATTTCGAAGCTAATTCGTTTAGCGAACTTGTGCGTTAATGGCACCAGTTCGGCCACTTTTGCCACGACGTTCGTGCAGAAACGAAATGGTCCGAAACGCCCATAACATGAGTTTTGGATCTAATGGAGTGGATCGGGTGCATTCATTGCAAAAATTTCAGATGCTACTTTTGTTTAGCGAACTTGGGTGTTAATGGCACCTATTCGGCAGTTTTGCCATGACTTTCGTGCAGTAACGAAACGGATCGAAACACCTCTAAACATGAGTTTTGGGTCTAACGGAGTGGATCGGGTGCGTTCGTTGCGAAAAATTCAGATGCGACTTTGTTTAGCGAACTTGTGCGTTAATGACACCAGTTCAGCCAGTTTTGCATCGACTTTCCTGCAGTAACGAAACGGTCTGAAATGCCCCAAAATATGAGTTTTGGGTCCAATGGAGTGGATCAAGTGCGTTCGTTGCAAAAAAATTCAAAGCAACTTCATTTAGCAAACTTGTGCGTTAAAGGCACCTGTTCGGCCAGTTTTGCCACGACTTTCGTGCAGTAACGAAACGGTCCGAAATGCCCCAAAACATGTGTTTTGGGTCCAATGGAGTGGATCAGGTGCGTTCATTGTGAAAAATTCAGACGCGACTTCGTTTAGCGAACTCGTGCGTTAAAGGCACCTGTTCGACCAGTTTTGCATGGTCTTTCAAGCAGTAACGAAATGGTCTAAAATGCCCCAAAACATGAGCTTTGAGTCCAATGGAGTAGATCAGGTGCATTAGTTGCGCAAAATTTCGAAGCTAATTCGTTTAGCGAACTTGTGCGTTAATGGCACCAGTTCGGCCACTTTTGCCACGACGTTCGTGCAGAAACGAAATGGTCCGAAACGCCCATAACATGAGTTTTGGATCTAATGGAGTGGATCGGGTGCATTCATTGCAAAAATTTCAGATGCTACTTTTGTTTAGCGAACTTGGGTGTTAATGGCACCTATTCGGCAGTTTTGCCATGACTTTCGTGCAGTAACAAAACGGATCGAAACACCTCTAAACATGAGTTTTGGTTCTAACGGAGTGGATCGGGTGCATTCGTTGCGAAAAATTCAGATGCGACTTTGTTTAGCGAACTTGTGCGTTAATGACACCAGTTCAGCCAGTTTTGCATCGACTTTCCTGCAGTAACGAAACGGTCTGAAATGCCCCAAAATATGAGTTTTGGGCCCAATGGAGTGGATCAAGTGCGTTCGTTGCAAAAAATTTCAAAGCAACTTCATTTAGCAAACTTGTGCGTTAAAGGCACCTGTTCGGCCAGTTTTGCCACGACTTTCGTGCAGTAACGAAACGGTCCGAAATTCCCCAAAACATGTGTTTTGGGTCCAATGGAGTGGATCAGGTGCGTTCGTTGCGAAAAATTCAGACGCGACTTCGTTTAGCGAACTTGTGCGTTAATGGCACCAGTTCGGCCAGTTTTGCATCGACTTTCAGGTAGTAAAGAAATGGTCCGAAATACCCCAAAACATAAGTTTTGGGTCCAATGGATTGGATCAGGTGCATTCGTTGCGAAAAATTTTTAAGCAACTTCATTTTTCAAACTTGGGCGTTATTGGCACCTATTCGGCCAGTTTTGCCATGACTTTCGTGCTGCATCGAAATGGACCAAAACGCCCCTAAACATGAGTTTTGGGTCTAACGGAGTGGATCGGGTGCGTTCGTTGTGAAAAATTCAGATGCGTCTTTATTTAGCGAACTTGTGCGTTAATGGCACCAGTTCGGCATGTTTTGCATCGACTTTCCTGCAGTATCGAAACGGTCCGAAATGCCCCAAAACATGAGTTTTGGGTCCAATGAAGTGGATCAAGTGCGCTCGTTGCGTAAAATTTTGAAGCAACTTCATTTAGCGAACTTGTGCGTTAATGGCACCTGTTCGGCCAGTTTTGCCACGAGTTTCGTGCAATAACGAAACGGTTCGAAACGCTCAGAACATGAGTTTTGGGTCTAACGGAGTGGCTCGGGTGCGTTCGTTGCAAAAATTTCTGACGCGACTTGGTTTAGCTGACTTGTGCGTTAATGGCACCAGTTCGGCCAGTTTTGCATCGACTTTCATGCGGTAATGAAACTGTCTGAAAGGCCCCAAAACATGAGTTTTGGGTCCAATTGAGTTGATTAGGTGCATTCGTTGTGAAAAATTTCGAAGCAACTTCGTTTAGCGAACTTGTGATTTAATGGCACATGTTCGGCCAGTTTTGCATCGACTTCCATGCAGTAACCAAACGGTCCGAAACACCCAAAAATATGAGTTTTGGGTCCAATGGAGTGGATCAGGTGCGTTAGTTGAGAAAAATTTCGAAGCAACTTCATTTAGTGAACTTGTGCAATAATGGCACCTGTTCGGCTAGTTTTGCATCGACTTTTGTGCAGTAAAGAAATGGTCCGAAATGCCCCAAAACAAGAGTTTTGGGTCCAATGGAATGGGTCAGGTGTGTTCGTTGTGAAAAATTTGAAGCAACTTCGTTTAGCGAACTCGTGCGTTAAAGGCACCTGTTCGACCAGTTTTGCATGGACTTTCATGCAGTAACGAAATGGTCTGAAATGCCCCAAAACATGAGCTTTGAGTCCAATGGAGTGGATCAGGTGCATTAGTTGCGCAAAATTTCGAAGCTAATTCGTTTAGCGAACTTGTGCGTTAATGGCACCAGTTCGGCCACTTTTGCCACGACGTTCGTGCAGAAACGAAATGGTCCGAAACGCCCATAACATGAGTTTTGGATCTAATGGAGTGGATCGGGTGCATTCATTGCAAAAATTTCAGATGCTACTTTTGTTTAGTGAACTTGGGTGTTAATGGCACCTATTCGGCAGTTTTGCCATGACTTTCGTGCAGTAACGAAACGGATCGAAACACCTCTAAACATGAGTTTTGGGTCTAACGGAGTGGATCGGGTGCGTTCGTTGCGAAAAATTCAGATGCGACTTTGTTTAGCGAACTTGTGCGTTAATGACACCAGTTCAGCCAGTTTTGCATCGACTTTCCTGCAGTAACGAAACGGTCTGAAATGCCCCAAAATATGAGTTTTGGGTCCAATGGAGTGGATCAAGTGCGTTCGTTGCAAAAAATTTCAAAGCAACTTCATTTAGCAAACTTGTGCGTTAAAGGCACCTGTTCGGCCAGTTTTGCCACGACTTTCGTGCAGTAACGAAACGGTCCGAAATGCCCCAAAACATGTGTTTTGGGTCCAGTGGAGTGGATCAGGTGCGTTCGTTGTGAAAAATTCAGACGCGACTTCGTTTAGCGAACTTGTGCGTTAATGGCACCAGTTCGGCCAGTTTTGCATCGACTTTCATGCAGTAACGAAATGGTCTGAAATGCCCCAAAACATAAGCTTTGAGTCCAATGGAGTGGATCAGGTGCATTAGTTGCACAAAATTTCGAAGCTAATTCGTTTAGCGAACTTGTGCGTTAATGGCACCAATTCGGCCACTTTTGCCACGACGTTCGTGCAGAAATGAAATGGTCCGAAACGCCCATAACATGAGTTTTGGATCTAATGGGGTGGATCGGGTGCATTCAATGCAAAAATTTCAGATGCTACTTTTGTTTAGCGAACTTGGGTGTTAATGGCACCTATTTGGCAGTTTTGCCATGACTTTCGTGCAGTAACGAAACGGATCGAAACACCTCTAAACATGAGTTTTGTGTCTAACGGAGTGGATCGGGTGCGTTCGTTGCGAAAAATTCAGATGCGACTTTGTTTAGCGAACTTGTGCGTTAATGACACCAGTTCAGCCAGTTTTGCATCGACTTTCCTGCAGTAACGAAACGGTCTGAAATGCCCCAAAACATGAGTTTTGGGTCCAATGGAGTGGATCAAGTGTGTTCGTTGCAAAAAATTTCAAAGCAACTTCATTTAGCAAACTTGTGCGTTAAAGGCACCTGTTCGGCCAGTTTTGCCACGACTTTCGTGCAGTAACGAAACGGTCCGAAATGCCCCAAAACATGTGTTTTGGGTCCAATGGAGTGGATCAGGTGCGTTCGTTGCGAAAAATTTTTAAGCAACTTCATTTTTCAAACTTGGGCGTTAATGGCACCTATTCGGCCAGCTTTGCCATGACTTTTGTGCTGTATCGATACGGACCAAAACGCCCCTAAACATGAGTTTTGGGTCTAACGGAGTGGATCGGGTGCGTTCGTTGCGAAAAATTCAGATGCGTCTTTATTTAGCGAACTTGTGCGTTAATGGCACCAGTTCGGCATGTTTTGCATCGACTTTCCTGCAGTATCGAAACGGTCCGAAATGCCCCAAAACATGAGTTTTGGGTCCAATGAAGTGGATCAAGTGCTTGTTGCGTAAAATTTCGAAGAAACATCGTTTAGCGAACTTGTGCGTTAATGGCAGCTGTTCGGCCTGTTTTGCCACGACTTTCGTACAGTAACGAAACGGTCCGAAATGCCCAGAATATGAGTTTTGGGTCTAACGGAGTGGATCGGGTACGTTCGTTGCGAAAATTTCTGACGCAACTTTGTTTAGCGAACTTGTGCGTTAATGGTACCAGTTCGGCCAGTTTTGCAAAAACTTCCGTGCAGTAACAAAATGGTCCGAAATACCCCAAAACTCATATTTTGGGGTCCAATGGAGTGGATCAGGTGTGTTCGTTGTGAAAAACTTTGAAGCAACTTCATTTAGTGAACGTGTGCGTTAGTGGCACCTGTTCGGCCAGTTTTGCATCAATTTTCGGGCAGTAAAGAAACGGTTTGAAATGCCCCAAAACATGAGTTTTGGGTCCAATGGAGTGGATCAAGTGCATTCGTTGTGAAAAATTTCAAAGCAACTTCATTTAGCGAACTTGTGCGTTAATGGCACCTGTTCGGCCAATTTTGCCACGACTTTCGTTGAGTAACGAAACGGTCTGAAATGGCCTAGAACATGAGTTTTGGGTCTAACAGAGTGGATCAAGTGCGTTCATTGCGAAAATTTCTGAGGTGACTTTGTTTATCGAACTTGTGCGTTAGTGGCACGAGTTCGGCTAGTTTTGCATCGACTTTCGTGCGGTAATGAAACGGTGTGAAATGCCCCCCAAAAAAGTTTAGGGTCCAATTGAGTGGATCTGGTGTGTTCGTTGTGAAATATTTTGAAGCAACTTTATTTTAGCAAACTTGTGAGTAAATGGCACCTGTTCAGCCAGTTTTGCATTGACTTTCATGCTGTAATGAAACGGTCCGAAACGCCCCAAAACATGAGTTTTGGGTCCAGTGGAGTTGATGGAACCCGCTGGGGTTTGCTCCTGATCTTTCGATGAGAGTGGGGGATAACTCGATTTGAGGAGGATCGATGTTGTGCTGCCTGACTACAACACCACAAGGGCTGCGCTGCGCCTTAGCGACAGTTACACCGCCTCCAATTTGTGTTGTTCTTGCTGTGCCAAGAACAATCTTGAACCTGCAAGCAAATCGAAGAACAAACAAGAACATGTGGACAAGCAAACAGCACACAGACCTTGGCAAAAGGATAAATCTGATAAACATCAAGTTTGGGTTCTGAATCAAGCAAATCGGGTGGTCTAATCAACACATGCATTTAAAAGGAAGTAGCAACAGCTAATCTTACAACCAAACAAAACCCAAGTCTCAAATGGTGGCTGCTGGTGGTTTATATAGGTGGGGGGGGGCAGCCAAGAGGCGTGGGGGGTATAAACCCTAACTTAGAATGAGCCCTAGTGGGCTGAACTAGATACAAGGGCCTCAGCCCAAGACTGGAAGACTGAACGTCATTTTGGTGATTCTGCTTAACGCCTTTGGAATTTCGTCTTGACGTTAGATCCATCTGAAAGTAGACTTCAGGAGCTTTCCAACAAGTAATCATGGGCTTCAAACAATATTTGGAGCTAAGAGTTATGGCCTTCCGAAATTGCCCCTTCCTGGAGGTCCGAACTGGTATGGTCCTATCTGACCATCCACACTCGCTTTCTTGTCGTGTTTGCTCTCCCTCCAATCTGGTTCATATCCCAAGTTCCTAAGAATAAGAAAAGCATCACAAGAATTTAGTAGTACCCCATTTATGGATGATGGTTTATGGACAGCGAGGAACGAGTTTACCTGATAATTTAGCTCTCGTGCACGAGCTCTTGTCATTGGTCCTTGCTGCGTAGTAGGCATGGGTGTATCGTTGGGAGGGATGTCCTCATCATCCTCCCCTTCTTGCATTTGAGTCGTCCTCGACTCAAGTTCATCTTCCTCACCCAAATATGGTTTCAAATCTGCAATGTTAAATGTGGGGCTAACCCCAAAATCTGCAGGCAACTCAAGTTTGTATGCATTATCTATCTTAGCTACAACTTTAAAAGGGCCATCAGCTCTCGGAAGCAACTTTGACTTCATCAAATCAGGAAACCGATCCTTTCTCAAGTGCGGCCAAACCAAATCACCTGGTTCAAAAGTGACATGCTTCTTTCCTCTGCTACCAGCAAGTTTATATTTAGCATTCATGGTTTCTATGTTCTCCTTTGTGGTCTCATGCATTTTCAACATCAACTCAGCACGTTGTTTAGCATCAAAATTCAATCTCTCAGAAGTTGGTAGAGGCAGCAAATCAATAGGGACTCGAGGCACAAAAACATAAACAATCTCAAAAGGGCTCTTTTTAGTAGTAGAATGTTGTGAACAGTTGTAAGCAAACTCAACATGAGGCAAACATTCTTCCCACATTTTTATGTTCGTTTTCAAAATAGCCCTAAGCATGGTAGATAAAGTTCTATTCACAACCTCAGTTTGTCCATCAGTTTGAGGATGACATGTAGTGGAAAATAGCAGCTTAGTACCTAATTTAGCCCATAAAGTTCTTCAAAAATGACTAAGAAATTTTGCATCACGATCTGAAACAATTGTGTTTGGCACACCATGCAAACAAACAATTTCACGAAAGAACAAATCAGCAACATGAGTAGCATTATCGGTCTTATGACATGGTACGAAATGTGCCATCTTAGAAAATCTATCCACAACCACAAAAACACTATCCCTCCCCTTGTTTGTCCTAGGCAGTCCTAAAACAAAGTCCATTGAAATATCCTCCCATGGTGCATTAGGAATAGGTAGAGGCATGGACAAGCCATGAGGATTAAGGCGTGACTTAGCTTTTTGGCATGTTGTTCAGCGAGCAACAAATCTCTCCACGTCCCTCCGCATCTTGGGCTAAAAGAAATGATCAGCAAGGATGTCTTCTATCTTCTTCACACCAAAGTGTCCCATCAGCCCTCCTCCATGTGCTTCCTGCAGTAATAACAAACGCACGGAGCTAGCTGGAATGCATAGCTTGTTAGCTCTAAAAATATACCCATCAGTTAGGGCAAATTTGTTCCAAGTTTTCCCCTCCTTACAGTTCAGCAACACATCCTTAAAATCATCATCATGAGCATATTGTGCTTTAATTGTTTCAAGCCGAAAATTTTGCAATCAAGTTGGGACAGCATAGTGTAACGCCTAGACAAAGCATCAACAATGACATTCTCCTTCCTTTCTTGTGTTTGATGACATAAGGGAAAGACTCAATGAATTAAACCCATTTAGCATGCCTACGATTCAGTTTTGCTTGACTTTGAATGTGTTTTAAGGACTCATGATCAGAATGTATAACAAACTCTTTGGTCCACAAATAGTGCTGCCAAGTTTCCAAAGTTCGAACTAAAGCAAGCAATTTCTTATCGTAAGTAGGATAGTTCAAGCTAGGTCCACTCAATTTCTCACTGAAATATGCTACAGGCTTACTATCTTGTAGCAGCACGCCACCCAACCCAATTCCAGTAGCATCACATTCAAGTTCAAATGTTTTATTGAAATCTGGAAGTTGGAGCAAGGGTGCATGAGTTAACTTATCTTTGAGCACGCTGAAACCATCCTATTGAGCTGCAGCCCAAGTGAAGGTTGTACCCTTCTTAGTGAGTTCATGCAACGGGGCTGCAATGGTGCTAAAGTCCTTCACAAAGCGACGATAAAATTGTGGCAAAACCAACTTGAATTACACTGGCTCAAGTATGCGAGTCCACTCCTGAGGGCTCCAACGTACTTCAAACGGTATAATCCCTTGGCCTGTCGGGTAACGTCCCGATAAACCACCGATGCAGCATCAAACAAGGTACCTTGCATGAAGGCGTGTCCAGAGATACAATCACCGTCATATTTTACATCACAGGCATTTATATTACACAAGTTGTCAAAAGTAGTATCAGTTCCAAACTGATAGGATTTATTACAAACCGGTTCAAGTTTTCAAGTTTACGGCAGCGGAATTTTAAACACAACCACTGTACACATCACCAGTACGGATATCATGCTAAGCCCTAGTATGATATCACTCGGTAGGTTCAGTGTTGGCCGGGGACGGATCCCATTCCACGGACCAACCATTGGGCAGAGTGTAAGGCCATGGCATAGGCAGAGTAGATTCCTCAGGGGGATTACCTGAATAAAAAGTCACACTGCAAGACTGAGTATTCTAATACTCAGCAAGGCTTACCCGTTTCATGGTATACTTAGCCATGTAACTAGACTTATGAAGGCTTTAATGGTGATGGGGAAAGTTTTCAGCTGAAAAGCAACAAAGAGTAGATCTTTAATTTCAAATTTTAGCTTTCGAGTTCTAGTTGATTATTCATTCTAGGTAAGCACCTATAACTACTCAAGCATGGTAGAATCTTTAGGCAAACATCATCTTTGATAACCATAAAGTTGCTCTTGTTACTCTATGTGGCAAAGGAATCAAGCAGTCTCAATCTCCGCGAGAAACGGACGATTCCTGAATCGAATTTCAGTCTTGCAAGGGTAAACCTAACTCACATGCTTGGAACATCCAGAGATCGTTCCGAAGCAACCGTTTGCCTTTCATTCCGACTCGTGGATCAGATCCACCACAAGCAACTGCGGGACCATGCGCACACTCAATGTGCAAGACGTATGTTTGTAGCGCGACTACATCACCATACTCCTGGTTGCCCTGCAACACGTATTCCCACACGTCGAAGTGAGTAACCGGAAAAACCAAATACGATTGGTTACTAGGCTTACCGCTTACCATATTTCGCGGCATGTGGCTAGTACTTTCAAACGCTTAACCACCGCTACCACACACTGCGACCTTAGCCCAATTCATCAACACAGACGGGGTATCATCTCAACCATGATACTTCACCTAAATCCCGTCTGTCATCCTTATAGTGATTATAGGAATGTAAACACTGCAATTCCTATAAAGCTCGCGAGTGACAGGCAATCACTCGACTTCTACCAGTCCTATTAGCATAGCAGCTATTCGGACTCAAGTTCTAGTATTCAGTACATCGGTTCCTAGGGATATGCAACTAGGGTTTCCAGACAACTCCTAAAACTTAATGCACAAGTATATTTATAAATGTAGATTGCAGTGTAAATAAAGTAGCGGGTTTATGTCCAGGGCTTGCCTTCGTTGGCAGGGCTGGGGGCAGGAGTGTCAAAGTTTTCCGAACTTGGGTTCGAAGCTTTAGTTAGATTTCCGACGATGTTCCCGGGGTTTTAAAAATTTCCACTTCTGATTCCGGAATCAGTTCGTAGTCTCCGTCGGCGAGAGTAGTTGAGTCTATATGATATGCAAAGATGTAGTTTAACGGATGCATATACTTTTATTTTATTTCACAATAAAGTTGCAATCCAATAAAAATATAGTTCACTCATCACACGTATCATTTACTCTTTTATTGGGCAGTCGTTTATCGGGTATAAACTAATCTAGTTAGCTTCATTAGACAACATATTTTATTTTTACAAAATAAACTACCATAGTACTGGGGTTGAAATGATAGATTAAGCTATGTCTGAGCCATTGTAAATTTATCAAAATTTTATTTTTACAGAAATTAGGCCACAAGGATAAATAACAATAGCACTAACATATTAAGTATTATTTATAACTGTACATACACACAAGATTTTGTTCCAGATTTTTGTGAACAGGTTACACTATTCAAGTTCAACATCTCAAAATATTTTCATAATTTTTAAACATCTAGAACTGCAGACATTAATTATACAAGATTAAACAAGTATCATTCATGATTAAACTCATACATTATAAAATATTATATAAACAGTAAGTTGATTATTTTTACTAAGTACTACATGTCAAAGAAAAACTAACTCAATTGGTTTTATATTTTTACCATTTTTCTACTATTTACTAAGCATTTTCATAGTCTACAACTACTTAAACTAACATTTAAATTAGAAGAAAAACTACTTAGAAATTGAAAATCAACCTGTAAGGAAAGTTGTAGATCTTAGAACAAGGAATCTAACAAATTTTAGTTTGGATTTTTCTGATTTTTCCCTAAATTGCTATGGAATTTTAAGTTTGCAACACAAAATAACAAAGGAGTCCCTAAAGGCACTATTTATCTGAGTCTTGGCTTTGCAGACAGCCCCCTGGGCTTTTGTATCTTTCAACCCGAGGTCCTTGGCCGTGGTCAGAGGGGGGGCAGGGGTTTGACCGGCCAAATCCGGCGACGGCGATCACCGGCGGCGAGGGTGGAGGGGCGTGGAAGCATCACCAAGTCCTTGCGCACCTGTAGACGTCCGGACTTGGGGTCGGGGTGGCCTGTAGCGGCGGCGCGACGAGAGCAGGCGGCTGGCGGCGGAGGAGAACGGTAGAGGCGGCGCTCCGGCGGTCATGAGCGGCAAGGAAGGGATCGGGAAACATCAGGGCGGTGTGGGGAAGCTAGTTGTAGGGTCAATTGGAGTCGAGGAGGGTCGGGAAGGGGTGCTCCACGGCGAGCAGGGGGCGGCGGCGGGCAGCGGTCGTCGGCAGCGGCGCTCTGGCCGAAATTCGATGGCGTTTAGGGGCTGGTGAGCATGAGCAGGGGTTAAGGAAGCTTGCTAGGGGGTCGGTGGGGGCAATGGGCGGTCGACGGCGGCTGTCCACGGCGGCCAGTGGCTCACCGAAAGGGAGGAGCGGGCGGCAGTGGTGATCGGGGGTTCGGGTTGGGGGAAACGGCAAAAGAACAAGGAAATGGTTTGCAGGGGTTCTTGTAGTTCTAATGCGCGCGAAGAATAGAGCTCTGAGGTGCTGCAGCGAGCCATCCATAGTGGCGGCGAGGTGGTGGCCGGCGGTGGTCTTCTGGGCGTGTGGCGCTGGGATGGAGGCTCCAGCGCGAGGAGTAGAGGGCAGTGGAGAGCTCTAGCACGACACGTGGAGAAGCTAGCAGGCAGGAGGTGGGGCGGCAGCGGCCTGCACAGCGGCGGCCGGGGGAGCTGCACAGCGCCGGCGGCAGGGGAAGCAGAGCGGGGAGCAGAGAGACGCCAAGGAAGAAGAAAGGAGGGGAGGGGTCCGAGGGACTCATTTGGAAAACCAGAAAATCAAGGGACCTCTCTGTAAAGTAAGATTTCCCATTGATCTAAAACTCTAATGAGGAAATGCCCAAAATAGAAGTTGGAGAGTTTTTCAAACCCTACAACATTGCTTTAGGGTTCAAGTTCAAAAACCTAGAGTACATAGCTTTAACTTTAAATTTTGAACAGAAGTTGTATTTAAGTAAATTTTGTCCTTACTGAGGTAGATTTCATGTAGTTTTGGACATAATTGCAAGTTTTCATGCAATGTCATGATGACTTGCATTCTTACATTTTGATCCTAAGTAAACTTTGAAAGTTACTTTTATACTTCAATTATTTTGCATAAAAGGACCCATACTTTTGCATTAATCACATCTAAGTCCTTATTTTCACATAAACACCCATATTTCATAGAATTCAACATATCTACTACAGTTTCTTTCCTAATGTGATACAAATTTGACACCTAGGGTGTCACATTCTTCCTATGTTTTTTATTCTACCTCCCATTCTTACCCAATTAACACTAAAGGGCCCAAATTTTTCAAAATTACATAAATACCCTTTTTCCCTCTGCACTTAAATTTGAACACACATAGACAAGATCAAACATGCACACTCTACACTAAAATCTAGGGTTTATAATTCTAAATACCTGAATGTCACAAAAATCCAGCAAGTCCTAGAAAGCTTCGCACTTGGGTGACCGTTGTGGGAACCGGCCAGCTGTGAATGGCTTCAACCTTGGCTTGATCGACTTGAATTCCCTATGGTGTCACAACATAGCTAAGAAAAGAGACTCGATCTGTGCAAAAGGTGCACTTCTCAAGATTACCAAATAAACGTGCATCACGGAGAGCATCCAAAACAGCACGCAAATGATCAAGATGGTCTTCTAGTGATTTGCTATAGATCAGAATGTCATCAAAATATACCACAACAAATCTGCCAAAGAAAGCGCGTAAAACATCATTCATTAATCTCATGAAAGTGCTGGGTGCATTAGTGAGACCAAAAGGCATGACTAACCACTCATATAGACTGAATTTAGTTTTAAACGCTGTTTTCCATTCATCTCCTAACTTCATGCGAATCTGGTGGTAACCACTACGCAAATCAATTTTCAAGAACACAATTGAGCCACTCAATTCATCAAGCATATCATCTAGCCTAGGGATAGGATGACGATATCTGATTGTTATGTTATTAATTGCTCGGCAATCTACACACATGCGCCAAGATCCATCTTTCTTAGGAACCAAAAGGACAGGAACAGCGCAGGGGCTCTGAGACTCACGCACGTAACCTTTGTCGAGCAATTCTTGCACTTGGCGCTGAATTTCTTTAGTTTCTTCAGGGTTGGTCCTGTATGGTGCATGATTGGGCAAGGAGGCCCCGGGAATAAGGTCAATCTGGTGCTCAATCCCACGAATTGGTGGCAGCCCCGGTGGCACCTCCTTTGGAAAAACATCCGCATACTCCTGCAAAAGGTTAGTGACAACAGGGGGCAAGGAAAGAGGTATGTCCTGAAGTGAAAACAAGGTTTGTTTGCAAATCAAGGCATAGCAAACAGCAGTGGTAGCATCAATCTCATCCAAATCAGATTTAGTAGCAATCAAACATGCCCCTTTCAGCCTGATCTCATTTCTGTTATCATGAACAGATTTGGCACTTCTCTTTTTGTGCTTCTCAAGTTCATTTGCCACAATCTGATTTTCACTTTTAGCCTGTTCCTGATTCTTCATTTTACTAGCTCTAGTAAGTTCATCTAATAAAATTGCTTCAGGAGACATTGGATGCAACACAATCCTTTTATCATGGTATTGGAAGGAATACTGATTTGATCTACCATGATGCATAGAATCTTTATCGAATTGCCATGGCCTTCCTAGCAGAATACTACATGCTTGCATTGGCACAACATCACATTCAACAACATCTTTTTTGGATTCGATGGCAAGATTAATTCGCACAAGTTTTGTTACCTTTGCCTTACCGGTGTTATTCAGCCATTGAATGCAATATGGATGTGCGTGTGGTTGGGTGGTTAGCGCAAGCTTCTCCACCATGTCGCTGCTGGCCAAGTTGTTGCAGCTACCTCCATCGATGATCACTCGACACGAATGCTCTTTGATGACACACTTTGTTTGGAACAATGTGTGCCACTAATTTTGCTCCGCTTTCTCCATTTGTGCGCTCAGCACACGCTGCGCAATTAGGCTCTCATAGCAGTCGGCTTCAGCTGCATTAATATGTTCTTTCGAGCAGCCCTCACTTCCTGCATGGTCAGCCGCAAGCAATGCAAGTATATCTTCATCAAGTTCACTAGTAGATGAGTACTCACCATCATTTTTGACCACCACAAATCGTGAGTTTTGGGTCCAATGGAGTGTGATGAGGACATCCCTCCCAACGATACACCCATGCCTACTACGCAGCAAGGACCAATGACAAGAGCTCGTGCGCGAGCTAAATTATCAGGTAAACTCGTTCCTCACTGTCCATAAACCATGATCCATGAATGGGGTACAACTAAATTCTTGTGATGCTTTTCTTATTCTTAGGAACATGAGACATGAACCAGATTGGAAGGAGAGCAAACACGACAAGAAAGCGAGTGGGGATGATCCGATCGGACCATAACTCTTAGCTCCGAATATTGTTTGAAGCCCATGAGTACTTGTTGGAAAGCTCCTGAAGTCTACTTTCGAATGGATCCAACCTCAAATGAAATTCCAAGTGAGTTAAGCAGAATGGCTAAAATGATGTTCAGTCTTCCAGTCTTTGGCTGAGGCCCGTGTATCTAGTTCAGCCTACTAGGGGCCCATTCTAAGTTAGGGTTTACACCCCCCACGCCTCTTGGCTGCCCCCCACCTATATAAACCACCAGCAGCCACTATTTGATACTTGGGTTTTATTTGGTTGTAAGTTTAGCTGTTGCTACTTCCTTGTAAACGCGTGTGTCGATTAGACCACCCGATTTGCTCGATTCAGAACCCCAACTTCATGTGTATCAGATTTATCCTTTAGGCAAGGTCTGTGTGCTGCTTGCTTGTCCCCTTATTCTTGCTTGTTCTTTGATTTGCTTGCAGGTTCAAGGTTATTCTTGGCACAGCAAGAACAACACAAATTGAAGGCGGTGTAACTGTCGCTAAGGCGCAGCGCAGCCCTAGTGGTGTTGTAGTCGGGCAGCACAACGTTGATCCTCCTCAAATCGAGTTATCCCCCACTCTCATCGAAAGATCGGGAGCAAACCCCAGCGGGTTCCATCAGCACCTGTTCGGCCAGTTTTGCCACGACTTTTGTGCAGTAACGAAACGGTCCAAAACGGCCCAAAACATGAGTTTTGGGTCTAATGGAGTGGATCGGGTACGTTCGTACCGAAAAATTCAGACGCGACTTTGTTTAGCGAACTTGTGCACTAATGGCACTAGTTCGGCTAGTTTTGCAACAACTTTCGTGCCGTAACAAAATGGTCCGAAATACCCCAAAATATGAGTTTTGGATCCAAGGCAGTGGATCAGGTGCGTTCATTGCGAAAAATTCAGACGCCACTTTGTTTAGCGAACTTGTGCGTTAATGGCACCTGTTCGGCCAGTTTTGCATCGATTTTCGAGCAGTAAAGAAATAGTCTGAAACGCCCCAAAACATGAGTTCTGGGTCCAATGGAGTAGATTAAGTGCGTTCGTTGCGAAAAATTTCGAAGCAACTTCGTTTAGCGAGCTTGTGCGTTAATGGCACCTATTTGGCCAGTTTTGCCACGACTTTCGTGCAGTAACGAAACGGTCCGAAATGCCCCGGAACATGAGTTGTGGGTCTAACAGAGTGGATTGGGTGCGTTCGTTGCGAAAATTTCTGATGCGACTTTATTTAGCGAACTTGTGCATTAGTGGCACCAGTTCGGCCAGTTTTGCAATGACTTTCGTGCGTAAGGAAACAGTCCGAAATGCCCCAAACCATGAGTTTAGGGTCCAATTGAGTGAATCAGGTGCGTTCGTTGCGAAAAATTTCGAAGCAACTTCGTTTAGCGAACTTGTAAGTTAATGGCACCTATTCGGCCAGTTTTGCATCGACTTTCATGCAATAATGAAACGGTCTAAAACACCCCAAAATATGAGTTTTGGGTCTAATGGAGTGGATCAAGTGAGTTCGTTGCGAAAAATTTCAAAGCAACTTCGTTTAGTTAACTTGTGCGTTAAAAGCACCTGTTCGGCTAGTTTTGCCACGACTTTCATGCAGTAAAGAAACGGTCCGAAACGCCCAAAACATAAGTTTCTGGTCCCATGGAGTGGATCAGGTGCGTTCGTTGCGAAAAATTTTGAAGCAACTTCGTTTAGCGAACTAGTGAGTTAATGGCACCTGTTCAGCCTGTTTTGCCATGACTTTCGTGTAGTAACGAAACGATTCGAACTAACATAAAACATGAGTTTTGGGTCCAATGGAGTGGATCAGGTGTTTTCGTTTCGAAAAATTTTGAAGCAACTTCGTTTAGCGAACTTGTGCTTTAATGGCACCTATTCAGCCAGTCTTGCATCGACTTTCGTGCAGTAATGAAATGGTCCGAAACGACCCAAAACATGAGTTTTGGGTCTAATGGAGTGGATCGGGTACGTTCGTTGCGAAAAATTCTGACACGACTTTGTTTAGCGAACTAGTGCGTTAATGGCACATGTTCGGCCAGTTTTGCCACGAGTTTCGTGCAGTAACAAAATGGTCCGAAACTCCCCAGAACATGAGATTTGGGTCTAACGGAGTGGATTGGGTGCGTTCCTTGCGAAAATTTCTAACACGACTTTGTTTAGCGAACTTGTGCGTTAATGGCACTAGTTCGGCCAGTTTTGCATTGACTTTCGTGCAGTAACGAAATGGTCCGAAATACCCCAAAACATAGGTTTAGCGTCCAATTGAGTGAATCCGGTGCGTTCGTTGCGAAGAATTTCGAAGCAACTTCGTTTAGCGAACTTGTGATTTAATGGCACCTGTTCGGCCAATTTTGCCACGACTTTCGTGCAGTAACAAAACGGTCCGAAATGCCCAAAAATATGAATTTTGGGTCCAATGGAGTGGATCAGGTGCGTTCGTTGTGAAAAATTTCAAAACAACTTCGTTTAGCGAACTTGTGCGTTAAAGGCACCTGTTCGGCCAGTTTTGCCTCGACTCTCGGGCAGTAACGAAATGGTCCGAAACGCCCCAAAACATGAGTTTTGGATCCAATGGAGTGGATCAGGTGCGTTCGTCGTGAAAAATTCAGACGCGACTTCATTTAGCGAATTTGTGCGTTAAAGGCACCAGTTCGGCCATTTTTGCATCGACTTTCAAGTAGTAACGAAACGGTCCGAAACGCCCCAAAACGTGAGTTTTGGGTCCAATGGAGTGGATCAGGTGCATTAGTTGCGAAAAATTTTGATGCAACTTCGTTTAGCGAACTTGTGCGTTATTGGCACCTGTTCGGACACTTTTGCATCGACTTTCATAGAGTAACGAATCGGTCCGAAACGCCCCAAAACATGCGTTGTGGGTCAAATGGAGTGAATCAGGTGCATTCGTTGCGAAAAATTCTGACGCGACTTTGTTTAGCGAACTGGTGCGTTAATGGCGCCTGTTCGGCCAGTTTTGCCATGACTTTCGTGGAGTAATGAAACGATCTGAAATGCCCCAAAACATGAGTTTTGAGTCTAATGGAGTGGATCGGGTGCGTTCATTGCGAAAAATTCAGACGCGACTTTGTGTAGCGAACTTGTTCGTTAATGGCACTAGTTCGGCCAGTTTTGCATCGACTTTTGTGCAGCAATGAAACAGTTCGAAACACCCCAAAATATGAGTTTTGGGTCCAATGGCGTGGATCAGGTGTGTTCGTTGCGAAAAATTTCGAAGCAACTTTGTTTAGCGAACGTGTGCGTTAATCGTACCTGTTCGGCCAGTTTTGCATCGATTTTCGGGCAGTAAAGAAACGGTCCGAAACGCCCCAAAACATGAGTTTTGGGTCCAATGGAGTGGATCAAGTGCGTTCGTTGCGAAAATTTTTGAAGTAACTTCGTTTAGCGAACCTATGCGTTAATGGCACCTGTTCGACCAATTTTGCCGCGACTTTCGTGCAGTAACGAAACAGTCCAAAACACCCCAAAACATGAGTTTTTGGGTCCAATGGAGTGGATCAAGTGCGTTCGTTGCGAAAATTTCTGACGTGACTTTTTTTAGCGAACTTGTGGGTTAGTGGCATGAGTTCGGCTAGTTTTGCATCGACTTTCATGCATTAACAAAATGGTCTGAAATGCCCCAAAACATGAGTGGATCAGGTGTGTTCGTTGCGAAAAATTTCAAAGCAACTTCGTTTAGAAAACTTGTGAGTTAATGGCACCTGTTCGGCCAGTTTTGCATCGACTTTTATTCAGTAACGAAACGGTCCGAAACGCCCCAAAACATGAGTTTTGGGTTAAATGGAGTGGATCAGGTGCGTTCGTTGCGAAAGTTTTCCAAGCAACTTCATTTAGCGAACTTGTGCGTTAAAGGCACCTGTTCGGCTAGTTTTGCTACGACTTTCGGGCAGTAACCAAACGGTCCGAAACGCCCCAAAACATGACTTTTGGCTCCAATGGAGTGGACCAGGTGCGTTCATTGCGAAAAATTCAGACGCGACTTCGTTTGGCGAACTTGTGCGTTAAAGGCAACAGTGCGGCCAGTTTTGCATTGACTTTCATGTAGTAATGAAACGGCCCGAAATGCCCCAAAATGTGAGTTTTGGGTCCAATGGAGTGGATCAGGTGCGTTAGTTCCGAAAAATTTTGAAGCAATTTCGTTTAGCGAACTTGTGCGTTAATGGCACCTGTTCAGACAGTTTTGCATCGACTTTCATACAGTAACAAAACGGTTCGAAACGCCCCAAAACATGAGTTTTAGGTTAATTGGAGTGGATCGGGTGCATTTGTTCCGAAAAATTCAGACGCGACTTTGTTTAGCGAACTTGTGCGTTAATGGCACTAGTTCGGCCAGTTTTGCATCGACTTTTGTGCAGCAATGAAACGGTTCGAAACACCCCAAAATATGAGTTTTGGGTCCAATGGAGTGGATCAGGTGTGTTCGTTGCGAAAAGTTTGGAAGCAACTTTGTTTAGAGAACTAGTGCGTTAATGGCACCTATTCGGCTAGTTTTGCCATGACTTTCGTGCAATAACGAAACGATCTGAACTGCTCCAAAATATGAGTTTTGAGTCTAATGGAGTGGATCGGGTGCGTTCATTCCGAAAAATTCAGACGCGACTTTGTTTAGCGAACTTGTGCGTTAACGCCACTTAGTTCGGCAAGTTTTATATCGACTTTTGTGCAGCAATGAAACAGTCCGAAACGCCCCAAAACATGAGTTTTGGCCCCAATGGAGTGGATCAGGTGTGCTCATTGCGAAAAATTTTGAAGCAACTTCGTTTAGCGAATGTGTGCGTTAATCGCACCTATTTGGCTAGTTTTGCATCGACTTTCGTGCAGTAACGAAACGGTCCGAAACGCCCCAAAACATGAGTTTTGGGTCTAATGGAGTGGATCGGGTGCGTTTGTTGCTAAAAATTCAGATGCGACTTTGTTTAGCGAACTTGTTTGTTAATGGCTCCAGCTCGGCCAGTTTTGCATCGACTTTCATGCAGTAATGAAACGGTCCGAAATGCCCCAAAATGTGAGTTTTGGGTCCAATGGAGTGGATCAGGTGCGTTCGTTTCGAAAAATTTTGAAGCAACTTCATTTAGCGAACTTGTGCGTTAATGGCACCTGTTCGGCCAGTTTTGCATCGACTTTCGTGCGGTAATGAAATGGTCTGAAATGCCCCAAAACATGAGTTTTGGGTCTAATGGAGTGGATCGGGTGCGTTCGTTGTGAAAATTTTTGAAGCAATTTCGTTTAGCGAACTTGTGCGTTAATGGCACTGGTTCGGCCAGTTTTGCCACGACTTTCGTGCGGTAACGAAATGGTCCGAAATGTGCCAAAACATGAGTTTTGGTTCTAATGGAGTGGATCAGGTGCCTTCGTTGCGAAAAATTCATACGCGACTTTGTTTAGCGAACTTGTGCGTTAATGGCACCAGTTCGGCCAGTTTTGCATCGACTTTCGTGCAGCAACGAAACGGTTCGAAATGCCCCAAATCGTGAGTTTTGGGTCCAATGGAGTGTGATGAGGACATCCCTCCCAACGATACACCCATGCCTACTACGCAGCAAGGACCAATGACAAGAGCTCGTGCACGAGAGCTAAATTATCAGGTAAACTCGTTCCTCACTGTCCATAAACCATCATCCATGAATGGGGTACTACTAAATTCTTGTGATGCTTTTCTTATTCTTAGGAACATGGGACATGAACCAGATTGGAGGGAGAGCAAACACGATAAGAAAGCGAGTGTGGATGATCAGATCGGACCATACCAGTTCGGACCTCCAGGAAGGGGCAACTTCGGAAGGCCATAACTCTTAGCTCCGAATACTGTTTGAAGCACATGAGTACTTGTTGGAAAGCTGCTGAAGTCTACTTTCAGATGGATCCAACTTTAAGACGAAATTCCAAAGGAGTTAAGCAGAATCGCCAAAATGACGTTCAGTCTTCCAGTCTTGGGCTGAGGCCCTTATAAGCGAGTGTGGATGATCAGATCGGACCATACCAGTTCGGACCTCCAGGAAGGGGCAACTTCGGAAGGCCATAACTCTTAGCTCCGAATATTGTTTGAAGCCCATGAGTACTTGTTGGAAAGCTCCTGAAGTCTACTTTCGAATGGATCCAACCTCAAGATGAAATTCCAAGTGAGTTAAGCAGAATCGCTAAAATGATGTTCAGTCTTCCAGTCTTTGGCTGAGGCCCTTATAAGTGAAAAAAAAGTGAAGGGAATAGAGCTGTTGTTTTGTTGCATTCCTTGCTATCTTTGTGTGTGACAATATTTGTATTCAGGCTCACATCTCTAGCTTGATTTGGCACTAGGACTAGCATACGACCATCAATGAATGTCTATTCAACTTGCTTTGACAAATGTGGTTCTAGCTGTACCCTGATTTATTTTGTTTGCAGCCACATATAGCTCTACAAATTATCTATTACATCACGGGGTTGTGCTTGTGTAACCATTTATGTTGTTCTTGCTGGCTGCCGACGCCTCCTGCCTTGCTTGGTAAAAACATGTAAGAACTTGAATGGACAAATGTGAGTGAACATATAGTGTGCCACCACCTATTTCCTTTAGTTGGTAGGCAACTTCTTGTGACTTTGTTTGCTGCAAGCTAACCATGGTAGGTGCAGGGAGTGAGGATGAGGATGGTGGAGGTCTGCTTACACCTCGCACCAAAGGCATCATACAGCATTTTCAAAAGCAAGTGAGGGAGTACACCTTTGGAATTGATAATGATTTGCAGGTGATAAATGAGAAGAATGGGCAAATGGAGGCCGCACAGATTTCCGACAACACCAAGCTTGCAGGTTTGGAGACGACAGTTGCTCACGTGGACAAGAGTCTCACTGCTCTTCTAAAGCGCTTTGATGAGCTCCACGCGAAGATGAATAATCAGCATAGAGGACGTGCCAAGAGGATGAGGACGGCGCAGAAAATTCAAGTGATGATTATGCTGCTAACACCGAAGTTGAGGATCGAGGCCAGCGACGTCTACGTCATAACCGTCAAGGTATGGGTGGACAACATCTACGAGGTACATAACAATGACATTGCTTTCAGTAAGATAAAATTTAAGATACCCTCTTTTGATGGTAAATATGATCCGGATGCTTATCTTACTTGGGAGATGGCTGTTGAACAAAAGTTTACTTGTCATGATTTTCCTGAAAATGCATGTGTTAGGGCTGCAACTAGTGAATTCACTAATTTTGCTTCTGTTTGGTGGATAGAACATGGCAAGAAAAATCCTAATAACATGCCACAAACTTGGGATGCTTTGAAACGGATCATGAGGGCTAGATTTGTTCCATCTTACTATGCACGTGATCTTTTAAACTAGCTGCAGCAGTTAAAACAAGGTACTAAAAGTGTAGAAGAATACTATCAAGAGCTGGAAATGGGCATGCTACGCTGCAATTTAGAGGAGGATGTGGAACCTGCTATGGCTAGATTTTTGGGCTGGTTAAACTGGGAAATTCAGGACATCCTTGCTTATAAAGAGTACACTAACATAACCCATTTGTTCCATCTTGCTTGCAAAGCTGAAAGGGAAGTGCAGGGATGACGTGCAAGTACCAGGACTAACATTTCTGCAGGGAGGAATTTTTCCACGCAGCCCCGCTCAAGCATTCCACCAACTGGACATGCTGCTGCACCTTATTCATCGTCAGCTCGAACAGTAGCCCTACCTTCTAGCGACAAGCCTCGTGACAACCCTGCAAATTCAGCAGCAAAGACAACGCAAAAACCTGCTGCAACCACTTCATCGGTGGCATCCACAGGTAGAACAAGAGATGTTCAGTGCCACCGCTGCAAGGGATTTGGACATGTCATGTGTGACTGCCCAAGCAAGCGTGTTTTGGTGCTCAAAAATGATGGTGAGTACTCATCTACTAGTGAACTTGATGAAGATATACTTGCATTGCTTGCGGCTAACCATGCAAGAAGTGAGGGCTGCTCGGAAGAACATATTAATGCAGCTGAAGCCGACCGCTATGAGAGCCTAATTGCGCAGCGTGTGCTGAGCGCACAAATGGAGAAAGCGGAGCAAAATCAGCGGCACACATTGTTCCAAACAAAGTCTGTCATCAAAGAGCGTTCGTGTCGAGTGATCATCGATGGAGGTAGCTGCAACAACTTGGCCAGCAGCGACATGGTGGAGAAGCTTGCGCTTACCACCCAACCACACCCGCATCCATATTGCATTCAATGGCTGAATAACACCGGTAAGGCAAAGGTAACAAAACTTGTGCGAATTAATCTTGCCATCGAATCCAAAAAAGATGTTGTTGAATGTGATGTTGTGCCAATGCAAGCATGTAGTATTCTGCTAGGAAGGCCATGGCAATTTGATAAAGATTCTATGCATCATGGTAGATCAAATCAGTATTCCTTCCAATAACATGATAAAAGGATTGTGTTGCATCCAATGTCTCCTGAAGCAATTTTAAAAGATGAACTTACTAGAGCTAGTAAAATGAAGAATCAAGAACAGGCTAAAAGTAAAAAATCAGATTGTGGCAAATGAACTTGAGAAGCACAAAAAGAGAAGTGCCAAATCTGTTCATGATAACAGAAATGAGATCAAGCTGAAAGGGGCATGTTTCATTGCTACTAAATCTGATTTGGATGAGATTGATGCTACCACTGCTGTTTGCTATGCCTTGATTTGCAAACAAACCTTGTTTTCACTTCAGAACATACCTCTTTCCTTGCCCCCTGTTGTCACTAATCTTTTGCAGGAGTATGTGGATGTTTTTCCAAAGGAGGTGCCACTGGGGCTGCCACCAATTCGTGGGATTCAGCACCAGATTGACCTTATTCCCGGGGCCTCCTTGCCCAATCGTGCACCATACAGGACCAACCCTGAAGAAACTAAAGAAATTCAGCGCCAAGTGCAAGAATTGCTCGACAAAGGTTACGTGCGTGAGTCTCTGAGCCCCTATGCTGTTCCTGTCCTTTTGGTTCCTAAGAAAGATGGATCTTGGCGCATGTGTGTAGATTGCCGAGCGATTAATAACATAACAATCAGATATCGTCATCCTATCCCTAGGCTAGATGATATGCTTGATAAATTGAGTGGCTCAATTGTGTTCTCGAAAATTGATTTGCGTAGTGGTTACCACCAGATTCGCATGAAGTTAGGAGATGAATGGAAAACAGCGTTTAAAACTAAATTCGGTCTATATGAGTGGTTAGTCATGCCTTTTGGTCTCACTAATGCACCCAGCACTTTCATGAGATTAATGAATGAAGTTTTACATGCTTTCATTGGCAGATTTGTTGTGGTATATATTGATGATATTCTGATCTATAGCAAATCACTAGAAGACCATCTTGATCATTTACGTGCTGTTTTGGATGCTCTCCGTGATGCACGTTTGTTTGGTAACCTTGAGAAGTGCACCTTTTGCACAGATCGAGTCTCTTTTCTTGGCTATGTTGTGACACCGCAGGGTATTCAAGTCAATCAAGCCAAGGTTGAAGCCATTCACAGCTGGCCGGTTACCACAACGGTCACCCAAGTGCGAAGCTTTCTAGGACTTGCTGGATTTTATCGTTGCTTTGTGAAGGACTTTAGCACCATTGCAGCCCCGTTGCATGAACTCACTAAGAAGGGTACAACCTTCACTTGGGCTGCAGCTCAATAGGATGCTTTCAGCGTGCTCAAAGATAAGTTAACTCATGCACCCTTGCTCCAACTTCCAGATTTCAATAAAACATTTGAACTTGAATGTGATGCTAGTGGAATTGGGTTGGGTGGCGTGCTGCTGCAAGATGGTAAGCCTGTAGCATATTTCAGTAAGAAATTGAGTGGACCTAGCTTGAACTATTCTACTTACGATAAGGAATTGCTTGCTTTAGTTCGAACTTTGGAAAGTTGGCAGCACTATTTGTGGCCCAAAGAGTTTGTTATACATTCTGATCATGAGTCCTTAAAACACATACGAAGTCAAGCAAAACTGAATCGTAGGCATGTTAAATGGGTTGAATTCATTGAATCTTTTCCTTATGTCATCAAACACAAGAAAGGGAAGGAGAATGTCATTGCTGATGTTTTGTCTATGTGGTAGAACCAACCTGAATTACACTTGCTCAAGTACACGAGTCCACTCTTGAGGGCTCCAACGTGCTTCAAACGGTATAATCCCTTGGCCTGTCGGGTAACGTCCCGATAAACCACCGAATGCAGGATCAAACAAGGTACCTCGCACGAAGGCGAGTCCGGAGATACAATTGATATCATATTTTACAGCACAGGCAGATATATTACATAAGTGTTTTAAAGTAACATCAGTTTCCAACTGATGGAGATTATTACAAAACAGTTTTAGGTTTCAAGTCATGGCAGCGGAGTTTAAACACGGGCACTGTACATGTCGCCAGTTCAGATATCATGCTAGCCCTGGCATGATATTACTCAGAGGGATCTGTGTTGGCCGGGGACGAGTCTCACTCCACGGACCAACCATCGGGCAAAGGGTAAGGCCACGGCATAGGTAGAGCAGGGTCGTCAGGGGGATTATCTGAACAAAAAGTCGCAATGCAAGACTGAGTATGCTAATACTCAGCAATGCTTACCCGTTCATGGTATACTTAGCCATGTAATTAGACTTATGATGGCTTTAATGGTTGTGGGTAAAATTTTCAGCTGAAAAGCAACAAAGAGTAGATCCTTAATTTCAAATTTTAGTTTTCAAGTTCTAGGTGATTATTCTTTCTAGATGAGCACCTATAACTATTCAAGCATGGTAGAATCTTTAGCCAAACATCATCTTTGATAATCACCAAGTTGCTCTTGTTACTCTATGTGGCAAAGGGATCAAGCAGTCTCAATCTCCGCGAGAAACGGACGATACCTGAATCGAATTACAGCCTTGCAAGGGTAAACCTAACTCACACGCTTGGAACACTCAGAGATTATCCCGAAGCAACCGTTTGCCTTTCATTCCGACTCGTGGATCAGATCCACCACAAGCGACGGTAGGACTATACGCACATCCAATATGCAGAATGTACGTCTGTAGAGCGACTACACGACCGTACTCCTGGTTGCCCTGCAACACGTATTCCCACACATTGAATCAAGTAACAGGAAAAACCAAATACGAGCGGTGGGAGGTATGTCCACTCCTCGGGCCGATTGGTTACTAGGCTTACCGCTTACCATATTTCACGGCATGTGGCTAGTACTTTCAAACGCTTAACCACCGCTACCACACACGGCGACCTTATCAAATTAACCAACACAGACGGGTATCATCTCAACCATGATACCTCACATAAATCTCGTCCGTTATCCTTATAGTGATTACAGGAATGTAAACATTGCAACTCCTATATCGCGCGAGTGACAGGAAATCACCCGACTTCTATCGATCCTATTAGCAGAGCGGCTATTCGAACTCAAGTGCTAATATTCAATACATTGGTTCCTAGGAAAATGTAACTAGGGTTTCTCATACAATTCCTAAGAACGTAATGCATAGATAGATATAAATAATATAGGTTGCAGTGTAAATAAAGTAGGGGTTATGTCCGGGGCTTGCCTTCTTGAGTGGGGTTGGGGGTAAGAGTGTCAAGGTTTTCCAAACTTTGGTTTGGAGCTTCAGTTAGATCTCCGACGGCGTTCCCGGGGTCTTCAGCTGATTCCACTCCTTGTTCCGGGATTAGTTCGTAGTCCCCGTCAGTGAGAGTCATCGAGTCTATATGATATGCAAACATGTAGGTTAATGATTGCATGTACTTTCATTTTATTTCATGATAAAGTTGCAATCCAATGAAAATATAATTTACTTATTACATATATCATTTACTTTTCTATTGGGTAGTCATTTATCGGGTGTATATTAACTTAGTTAGCTTCATTAGGCAACATGTTCCAATAAATCACTATAGCATTGGGTTGAAATTTTTATTAGTTATAGATTAAGCTATGTCTAAGTCATTGCAAAGTTATCAAGATTTCATTTCTATAGAAATTAGGCTACAAGGATAATTAATAATAATAGAGCTAACTTATTAAGTATTATTTAGATTTATATATACATGCAAGACTTTATTCTAGATTTTGTACATAGGTTATACTACTCAAGTCTAACATTTCAAAATGTTTTTATGATTTTTAAACATTTAAAACTGCATATATTAATTACATAAGATCAATTAAGCCTTATTCATGTTTAAACCTATGCATTATAAAAATATTATATAAACAGTAGTTTAATTATTTTTCCTAAATACTACATGTCAAGGTAAAACTAACACAATTGGTTTTACATTTTTACCATTTTTCTGTTAATTACTATGCATTTTCTTATCCCACAACTACTTAAACTTAGCATTTAAATTAGTGTACAAACTACTCAGAAACTGAAAGTCAATCTATAAGGAAAGTTGTAGATCTTAAAATGAGGATTCCAACAAAATTTAGTTTGCATTTTTATGGTTTTTCCTTGAATTGATATAAAATTTCAAAGTTGACAGCACAATTAACACCAGGGGGTCCCTAAGGTACTATTCACATGAGTCTTAAGCCTTGCAGACAGCCCCCTGGGCTTTCAATTCTTTTAATCCCGAGGTCCTTGGCCAGGGGTGAAAGGAGAGCTGATGAGGACATCGCCACTAACGATACATCCACACCTACACCAGTATCTACTTCAACAATACCTCTTGGTCCTATTACTCGCGCTCGTGCTCGTCGGCTTACCCATCAAGTAAGTTCACTCTTAAGCTCAGGTTCATCATATTTAGAGAATGGAGATACGTGCACTCTTGTTTTACTCAGGAACAATGGATTGGATCAAAAGGGAAGAGGCATCGCGCAGGTTGGATTCGGACTGCAGGACATACACGAGTTGTGACGGCTGCCATGACTTCATCCGGACCCCGTTTTGGTTGGTCAAGTACTTCCTAGAAAACTTATCAAATCTACTTTCCAATGGATCCAGAATCACCGCCATATCTGTTCGGAGTCAACCGCAATCCAAGATTTACTACAGAGTCCTTTTCAGCCACGGTGCTGCGTCACCCTAATTTGGCCCGACGGGCCGTGTATCAAGTTGAGTCCAAGTCGAATGCATCCTAGGGTTGGAACACGACCCCAGCACCCTTGTGGTTGTTCTCCCACTTCTTTATAACCTTTAGCCACCGTCAAGAACACTCGGGTTTTGTTGGATGCAAGTTTAGCTTTTGCTACTTCCTTGTAGACGCGCGTGCTGATCCAGCCGCCCGTCCACTTGTTTTCGGAACCCCATCAATATTGAGATTCGGTTTGAGACCTTCAATTACATCTCATAATTTCAGTACTTGTTCTGCTTGTTCTTGCTAGTTCTTCGATTGCTTGCAGGACGAGTGCCCTAGTGGCCGGGTGTCGCGCTCCACAAGATCGCGGCAACCAAAGGAGGTGGTGTATCGGTTGCTAAGGCGCAGCATCCTTGGAAGGCTGTAGTTGGGCCGTGAACGTCGTCTCCTCCATCAATCGACTTATTCCACGCCTCTCATCGAAAGATCAGGAACAAACCCTAACGGGTTTACATCAGGAGCAGGGGTGGGACGGCTGTGTTCCGGCGAGGAGGGTCACCGGCGGCGAGGTCCGAGGGGAGGAGGAGCTCCTGGGGCTTACGGCGGTCAGATAGAACCACGTGTCGAGGGTAGAAGTGGTCGGGAAAGGGGATCTCGACGAGAGCCCGAAGCGGCGGCGGAGGGGTCAACGATGACAGCGATGCTCCGGCGGCCGACGTCGGTGAAGGACCTGCGCATGAGCTCCAATGAGATGTGGGGAAGGTGTTGGTGCAGTCAATTGGGAACACGAGCTTCGGATTAGGGGCAACCGGCGGAAGCAGTGACGATGGTGGCGGAGGTAAACGCCGGCGAGCGTCGGGGAGTCGACGTAGTGCACTAGGGATCCAATTGAGAGGTCGTAGAGCTTCACGGGGTCGATGTGGTGCTAGCTAAGGGGTTGTTGTGGTGCGGATGGGCTTGGAGTGGGCTGCCGACGGTTAGCAGGAGGCAGCGGCGGACGGCGATCGTCGGCAAGGGTGCTCCGGTCGAAATTGGAGGGTAGCTGGGGGTTGGGGAGCACGAGCAGAGGTTGGGAGAGCTTGTTGAGGAGTCAATGGAGGCAATGGGTGGTCGATGGCTGCTGCCCACGGTGGCCAGTAGTTCACCGGAAAGGCGGAGCGGGCGGTGGCAACGATTAGGGGTTCGAAGTGCTGTGTAGGGGGAAGAAAGAGCTCAATTGAGTTGGGCAGAAACTGAAGAAGCCTAAGGGCAGGAGGTTAGAGGCTAGGAGAGGGCACTCGGCTCGTGCAACGGCGGCGGCGTGGTGTCGATTGGCAGTGAGCTCAAGGGGGCCGTGGCACCCGCGGAGGAGGGCGTCAGGGAAGAGGAGCAGGCTCGGGGAAGGAGGGAAACGACGCGTGGAGGGAGGGGAAGCAGGAGGTGGAGCGGCGGCGGCGGCAGCGCGGCGGCTAGGGGCATCACACTGCGCCGGCGGTAGGGGAGTAGAGCAGGGCAGCACGTGCCCGAGGAAGAAGAAGAGAGGGGAGAGGTCCGGGGGACCTGTTTGAAAATTCCAAGAATCTCAGGGACCTCTCGGTAAACTAAAATTTCCCACTGATGTAGAGGTCTAATGAGGAAATGCCCAAAATGAAAGTCGTAGAGTTTTTTAAGCCCTACAATATTGCTTTAAGATTCAAGTTCAAAAAGCCAAAGTTTACAGCTTTTCATGTTAAATTTTGAGCAAAGGTGGAATTTGAATTACTTTTGTCCTTACCAAGATGGATTTGATGTAATTTTGGACTCCTTTGCAAGTTTTCATATCATGTCATGATGAATTGTATTCTTACATTTTGATCCCAAGTAAATTGGAAAGTTACTTTTATATTTCAGCTATTTTGCACAAAAGGACCCATGATTTTTGTTTTAGTCACATCTAGGTCCCTGTTTTCATACAAAGACCCATTTTTCATAGAACTCAACACATCTTTTGCACTTTCTTTCTGGGTAACATAAATTTTACACCTAGTGTTATATTTTTCCTAGGTTTTGAGGCTACCTTCCATTTTACCTAATTAACAATAAAGGACCTATATTTTATAAAATTACAATTATACCCTTATTCCTTTATACTATACACATACACCATAGCAAGCATACACTTTTTACACTAAAATCTAGTGTCTATAGTTCTAATTACCTGAATGTCATAGTCTAGGCGTTACACTATGCTGTCCCAACTTGATCGCAAAATTTTCGGCTTGGAAACGATTAAAGCACAATATGCTCATGATGATGATTTTAAGGATGTGTTGCTGAACTGTAAGGAGGGGAAAACTTGGAACAAATTTGTCCTAACTGATGGGTTTGTTTTTAGAGCTAACAAGCTATGCATTCCAGCTAGCTTCGTGCGTTTGTTATTACTGCAGGAAGCACATGGAGGAGGGCTGATGGGACACTTTGGTGTGAAGAAGACAGAAGACATCCTTGCTGATCATTTCTTTTGGCCCAAGATGCGGAGGGACGTGGAGAGATTTGTTGCTCGCTGCACAACATGCCAAAAAGCTAAGTCACGCCTTAATCCTCATGGTTTGTACATGCCTCTACCTGTTCCTAATGCACCATGGGAGGATATTTCAATGGACTTTGTTTTAGGACTGCCTAGGACAAAGAAGGGGAGGGATAGTGTTTTTGTGGTTGTGGATAGATTTTCTAAGATGACACATTTCATACCATATCATAAGACCGATAATGCTACTCATGTTGCTAATTTGTTCTTTCGTGAAATTGTTCGTCTGCATGGTGTGCCAAACACAATTGTTTCAGATTGTGATGCAAAATTTCTTAGTCATTTTTGGAGAACTTTGTGGGCTAAATTAGGTACTAAGCTGCTATTTTCCACTACATGTCATCCCCAAACTGATGGACAAACTGAGGTTGTGAATAGAACTTTATCTACCATGCTTAGGGCTATTTTGAAAAAGAACATAAAAATGTGGGAAGAATGTTTGCCTCATGTTGAGTTTGCTTACAACCATTCACAAAATTCTACTACTAAAAAGAGCCCTTTTGAGAATGTTTATGGTTTTGTGCCTCGAGCCCCGATTGATTTGCTGCCTCTACCAACTTCTGAGAGATTGAATTTTGATGCTAAACAACGTGCTGAGTTGATGTTGAAAATGCATGAGACCACATAGGAGAACATAGAAACCATGAATGCTAAATATAAACTTGCTGGTAGCAGAGGAAACAAGCATGTCACTTTTGAACCAGGTGATTTGGTTTTGCTGCAGACTTGCTGATAATACATACAAACTTGAGTTGCCTGCAGATTTTGGGGTTAGCCTCACATTTAACATTGCATATTTGAAACCATATTTGGGTGAGAAAGGTGAACTTGAGTCGAGGATGACTCAAATGCAAGAAGGGGAGGATGATGAGGACATCCCTCCCAACGATACACCCATTCCTACTACGCAGCAAGGACCAATGACAAGAGCTCGTGCACGAGAGCTAAATTATCAGGTAAACTCGTTCCTCGCTATCCATAAACCATCATCCATGAATGGGGTACTACTAAATTCTTGTGATGCTTTTCTTATTCTTAGGAACTTGGGATATGAACCAGATTGGAGGGAGAGCAAACACGACAAGAAAGCGAGTGTGAACGATCAGATCGGACCATACCAGTTCGGACCTCCAGGAAGGGGCAACTTCGGAAGGCTATAACTCTTAGCTCCGGATATTGTTTGAAGCCCATGAATACTTGTTGTAAAGCTTCTGAAGTCTACTTTCAGATGGATCCAACCTCAAGACGAAATTCCAAAGGAGTTAAGCAGAATCAGCAAAATGATGTTCAGTCTTCCAGTCTTGGGCTGAGGCCCTTGTATCTAGTTCAGCCCACTAGGGGCCCATTCTAAGTTAGGGTTTACACCCCACACGCCTCCTGGCTGCCACCTCCCCCCCCCCACCTATATAAACCACCAGCAGCCACCATTTGAGACTTGGGTTTTATTTGGTTGTAAGTTTAGCTTTTGCTACTTCCTTGTAAATGCGTGTGTCGATTAGACCACCTGATTTGCTCGATTCAGTACCCCAACTTTATGTGTATTAGATTTATCCTTTGGGCAAGGTCTGTGTGCTGTTTGCTTGTCCACTTGTTCTTGCTTGTTCTTCGATTTGCTTGCAGGTTCAAGGTTGTTCTTGGCACAATCAGAACAACAAAAATTGGAGGCGGTGTAACTGTCGCTAAGGCGCAGCATAGCCCTTGTGGTGTTGTAGTCGGGCAGCACAACGTCGATCCTCCTCAAATCGAGTTATCCCCCACTCTCATCAAAAGATCGGGAGCAAACCCAGCGGGTTCCATCAAAAATTGTCCAAAATGCCCCAAAATATGAGTATTGGGTCCAATGGAGTGGATCAGGTGCGTTCGTTTTGAAAAATTTCGTAACAACTTCGTTTAGCGAACTTGTGCGTTAATGGCACCTGTTCGGCCAGTTTTGCATCGACTTTCCTGCAGTAAAGAAATGGTACGAAATGCCCCAAAACATGAGTTTTGGGTCCAATAGAGTGGATATGGTGCATTCGTTGCAAAAAATTCAATCGCAACTTTGTTTAGCGAATGTGTGCATTAATGGCACCTGTTCGGCCTGTTTTGCCATGACTTTCGTGCAGTAACGAAATGGAGTGGATCGGGTGCGTTCGTTGCGAACAATTCAGACGCGACTTGGTTTAGCGAATATGTGCGTTAATGGCACCAGTTCGGCCAATTTTGCATCGGCTTTCGTGCAGTAACGAAACGGTCCGAAATGCCCCAAAACATCAGTTTTGGGTCCAATGGAGTGGATAAGGTGCATTCATTGCGAAAAATTTTGAAGCAACCTCGTTTAGCGAAGTTGTGCGATAATGGCACCTGTTCGGCTAGTTTTGCATCGACTTTCATGAAGTAACGAAACAGTCCGAAATGCCCCAAAACAAGAGTTTTGGGTCCAATAGAGTGGATCGGGTGCGTTCTTTGCAAAAAATTCAGGCGCGACTTTGTTTAGTGAACGTGTGCGTTAATGGCACCTGTTCGGCAAGTTTTGCCACGACTTTCGTGCAGTAACGAAACAGTTCGAAACGTCCCAAAACATGAGTTTTGGCATCAATGGAGTGGATCAGGTGCATTCGTTGCGAAATATTTTGAAGCCACTTCGCTTAGTGAACGTGTGCGTTAATGGCACCTGTTTGGCAAATTCTGCATCGACTTTCGTGCAGTAAGGAAACGGTCCGAAACGCCCCAAACATGCGTTTTGGGTCTAATGGAGCGGATCAGTTGCGTTCGTCGCTAAACATTTCGAATCAACTTTGTTTAGCGAACTTGTGCGTTAATAGCACATGTTCGGCATGTTTTGTATCGACTTTCGTGCAGTAATGAAACGGTCCGAAATGCCCCAAAACATGAGTTTTGGGTCCAATAGAGTGGATCGGGTGCGTTCGTTGAAAAAATTTCATTCGCGACTTTTTTTTAGCGAATGTGTGCGTTAATGGCACCTGTCCGGCCAGTTTTGCTACAACTTTCGTGTAGTAATGAAACTGTCCGAAATGTCCCAAAACTTGAGTTTTGGCTCCAATGGAATGGATCGGATGCATTCGTTGCGAACAATTGAGACGCGACTGTGTTTAGCGAATATGTGCGGTAATGGCACCTGTTCGGCCAGTTTTGCCACGACTTTCGTGCAGTAACGAAACGGTCCAAAACACCCCAAAACATGAGTTTTAGGTCTAATGGAGTGGATCAGGTGCATTTGTTGCGAAAAATTAAGACGCGACTTTATTTAGCGAACTTGTGCGTTAATGGCACCAGTTCGCACAGTTTTGCCACGACTTTCGTGCAGTAATGAAACGGTCTGAAATGCCCCAAAATATGAGTTTTGGGTCCAATGGAGTGGATCAGGTGCGTTCGTTGCGAAAAATTTTGAAGCAACTTCGTTTAGCGAACTTATGCGTTAAAGGCCCCTGTTCGGCCAGTTTTGCATCGACTTTCATGCAGTTAAGAAATGGTCCGAAATACCCCAAAACATGAATTTTGGGTTCAATAGAGTGGATATGGTGCATTCGTTGCGAAAAATTTAGTCGCAACTTTGTGTAGCGAACTTATGCGTAAATGGCACCTGTTCGGCCAGTTTTGCATCGACTTTCATGCAGTAAGGAAACAGTTCGAAATGCCACAAAACATGAGTTTTGGGTCCAATGGAGTGGATCACATGCGTTGATTGCAAAAATTTTCGAAGCAACTTCGTTTACCGAACTTGTGCGTCAAAGGCACCTGTTCGGCCCGTTTTGCATCGACTTTCCTGCAATAAAGAAAAAGTCCAAAATGCCCCAAAACATGAGTTTTCGGTCCAATAGAGTGGATATGGTGCATTCGTTGCAAAAAATTCAGCCGCGACTTTGTTTAGCAAATGTGTGCGTTAATGGCACCTGTTCGGCCAGTTTTGCCATGAGTTTTGTGCAGTAAGGAAACTATCCAAAAGGCCCAAAACATGAGTTTTGGGTCCAATGGAGTGGATCGGGTGCGTTCGTTGCGAACAATTCAGACGCAACTTGGTTTAGCGAATATGTGCATTACTGGCACCAGTTCGGCCAGTTTTGCATCGGCTGTCGTGTAGTAACGAAACGGTCCCAAATGCCCCAAAACATGAATTTCGGGTCTAAAGGAGTGGACCAGGTGCGTTCGTTTTGAAAAATTTCGTAGCAACTTCGTTCAGCGAACTTGTGCGTTAATGGCACCTGTTCGTCCAGTTTTGCATCGACTTTCCTGCAGTAAAGAAACGGTCCGAAATGCCCCTAAACATGAGTTTTGGGTCCAATAGAGTGGATATGGTGCATTCGTTGCAAAAAATTCAATCGCAACTTTGTTTAGCGAATGTGTGCGTTAATGGCACCTGTTCGGCCTGTTTTGCCATGACTTTCGTGCAGTAACGAAACTGTTCGAAACGCCCCAAAATATGAGTTTTGGCTCCAATCGAGTGGATCGGGTGCGTTCGTTGCGAAAATTCAGACGCGACTTGGTTTAGCGAATATGTGCGTTAATGGCACCAGTTCGGCCAATTTTGCATCGGCTTTCGTGCAGTAACGAAACGGTCCGAAATGCCCCAAAACATCAATTTTGGGTCCAATAGAGTGGATAAGGTGCATTCGTTGCGAAAAATTTCGAAGCAACCTCGTTTTAGCGAAGTTGTGCGATAATGGCACATGTTCGGCTAGTTTTGCATCGACTTTCATGAAGTAACGAAACAGTCCGAAATGCCCCAAAATAAGAGTTTTGGGTCCAATAGAGTGGATCGGGTGCGTTCTTTGCAAAAAATTCAGGCGCGACTTTGTTTAGTGAACGTGTGCGTTAATGGCACCTGTTCGGCAAGTTTTGCCACGACTTTCGTGCAGTATCGAAATTGTTCGAAACAACCCAAAACATGAGTTTTGGGATCAATGGACTGGATCAGGTGCATTCGTTGCGAAATATTTCGAAGCCACTTCGCTTAGTGAACGTGTGCGTTATTGGCACCTGTTTGGCAAGTTTTGCATCGACTTTCGTGCAGTAAGAAAACGGTCCGAAACGTCCCAAACATGCGTTTGGGTCCAATGGAGCGGATCAGGTGCGTTCGTCGCGAAACATTTCAAAGCAACTTCGTTTAGCGAACTTGTGCGTTAATGGCACATGTTCGGCATGTTTTGTATCGACTTTCGTGCAGTAATGAAATGGTCCAAAATGCCCCAAAACATGAGTTTTGGGTCTAATAGAGTGGATCGGGTGCGTTCGTTGCAAAAATTTCAGTCGCGACTTTTTCTAGCGAATGTGTGCGTTAATGGCACCTGTCCGGCCAGTTTTGCTACAACTTTTGTGCACTAATGAAACTGTCCGAAATGTCCCAAAACTTGAGTTTTGGCTCCAATGGAATGGATCGGATGCGTTCGTTGCAAACAATTGAGATGCGACTGTGTTTAGCGAATATGTGCAGTAATGGCACCAGTTCGGCCAGTTTTGCCACGACTTTTGTGCAGTAACGAAACGGTCAAAAAACACCCCAAAACATGAGTTTTGGGTCTAATGGAGTGGATCGGGTGCATTCGTTGCGAAAAATTCAGACGCGACTATGTTTAGCGAACTTGTGCATTAATGGCACCAGTTCGCACAGTATTTCCACGACTTTCGTGCAGTAATGAAACGGTCTGAAATGCCCCAAAATATGAGTTTTGGGTCCAATGGAGTGGATCAGGTGCGTTCGTTGCGAAAAATTTTAAAGCAACTTCGTTTACCGAACTTGTGCGTTAAAGGCCTTTGTTCGGCCAGTTTTGCATCGACTTTCATGCATTTAAGAAATGGTCCGAAATACCCCAAAATATGAATTTTGGGTTCAATAGAGTGGATATGGTGCATTCGTTGCGAAAAATTTAGTCGCAACTTTGTTTAGCAAACTTGTGCGTAAATGGCACCTGTTCGGCCAGTTTTGCATCGACTTTCCTGCATTAAGGAAACGGTTCGAAATGCCACAAAACATGAGTTTTAGGTCCAATGGAGTGGATCACGTGCGTTGATTGCAAAAATTTTTGAAGCAACTTCGTTTACCGAACTTGTGCGTCAAAGGCAGCTGCTCGGCCCGTTTTGCATCGACTTTCCTGCAGTAAAGAACAGTCCAAAATGCCCCAAAACATGAGTTTTCGGTCCAATAGAGTGGATATGGTGCATTCATTGCAAAAAATTCAGCCGCGACTTTGTTTAGCGAAAGTGTGCGTTAATGGCACCTGTTCGCCCAGTTTTGCCATAACTTTTGTGCAGTATGGAAACTGTCCAAAAGGCCCAAAACATGAGTTTTGGGTCCAATGGAGTGGATCGGGTGCGTTCGTTGCGAACAATTCAGACGCGACTTGGTTTAGCGAATATGTGCATTACTGGCACCAGTTCGGCCAGTTTGGCATCAGCTTTTGTGCAGTAACAAAACGGTCCCAAATACCCCAAAACATGAATTTCGGGTCTAATGGAGTGGATCAGGTGCGTTCGTTTTCAAAAATTTCATAGCAACTTCGTTTAGCAAACTTGTGCGTTAATGGCACCTGTTCGGCCAGTTTAGCGTCGACTTTCCTGCAGTAAAGAAACGGTCGAAATGCCCCTAAACATGAGTTTTGGGTCCAATAGAGTGGATATGGTGCATTCGTTGCAAAAAATTCAATCGCAACTTTGTTTAGCGAATGTGTGCGTTAATGGCACCTGTTCGGCTTTTTTTGCCATGACTTTCGTGCAGTAACGAAACTGTCCGAAACGCACCAAAACATGAGTTTTGGGTCCAATGGAGTGGATCGGGTGCGTTCGTTGCGAACAATTCAGACGCAACTTGGTTTAGCGAATATGTGCATTACTGGCACCAGTTCGGCCAGTTTTGCATCGGCTGTCATGTAGTAACGAAACGGTCCCAAATGCCCCAAAACATGAATTTCGGGTCTAATGGAGTGGATCAGGTGCGTTCGTTTTGAAAAATTTCGTAGCAACTTAATTCAGCGAACTTGTGCGTTAATGGCACCTGTTCGGCCAGTTTTGCGTCGACTTTCCTGCAGTAAAGAAACGGTCGAAATGCCCCTAAACATGAGTTTTGGGTCCAATAGAGTGGATATGGTGCATTCGTTGCAAAAAATTCAATCGCAACTTTGTTTAGCGAATGTGTGCGTTAATGGCACCTGTTCGGCCTGTTTTGCCATGACTTTCGTGCAGTAACGAAACTGTTCGAAACGCCCCAAAATATGAGTTTTGGCTCCAATCGAGTGGATCGGGTGCGTTCGTTGCGAAAATTCAGACGCGACTTGGTTTAGCGAATATGTGCGTTAATGGCACCAGTTCGGCCAATTTTGCATCGGCTTTCGTGCAGTAACGAAACGGTCCGAAATGCCCCAAAACATCAGTTTTGGGTCCAATAGAGTGGATAAGGTGCATTCGTTGCGAAAAATTTCGAAGCAACCTCATTTTAGCGAAGTTGTGCGATAATGGCACATGTTCGGCTAGTTTTGCATCGACTTTCATGAAGTAACGAAACAGTCCGAAATGCCCCAAAACAAGAGTTTTGGGTCCAATAGAGTGGATCGGGTGCGTTCTTTGCAAAAAATTCAGGCGCGACTTTGTTTAGTGAACGTGTGCGTTAATGGCACCTATTCGGCAAGTTTTGCCACGACTTTCGTGCAGTATCGAAATTGTTCGAAACAACCCAAAACATGAGTTTTGGGATCAATGGAGTGGATCAGGTGCATTCGTTGCGAAATATTTTGAAGCCACTTCGCTTAGTGAACGTGTGCGTTATTGGCACCTGTTTGGCAAGTTTTGCATCGACTTTCGTGCAGTAAGAAAACGGTCCGAAACGTCCCAAACATGCGTTTGGGTCCAATGGAGCGGATCAGGTGCGTTCGTCGCGAAACATTTCAAAGCAACTTCGTTTAGCGAACTTGTGCGTTAATGGCACATGTTCGGCATCTTTTGTATCGACTTTCGTGCAGTAATGAAATGGTCCAAAATGCCCCAAAACATGAGTTTTGGGTCTAATAGAGTGGATCGGGTGCGTTCGTTGCAAAAATTTCAGTCGCGACTTTTTCTAGCGAATGTGTGCGTTAATGGCACCTGTCTGGCCAGTTTTGCTACAACTTTCGTGCACTAATGAAACTGTCCGAAATGTCCCAAAACTTGAGTTTTGGCTCCAATGGAATGGATCGGATGCGTTCGTTGCAAACAATTGAGATGCGACTGTGTTTAGCGAATATGTGCGGTAATGGCACCTGTTCGGCCAGTTTTGCCACGACTTCCGTGCAGTAACGAAACGGTCAAAAACACCCCAAAACATGAGTTTTGGGTCTAATGGAGTGGATCGGGTGCATTCGTTGCGAAAAATTCAGACGCGACTATGTTTAGCGAACTTGTGCATTAATGGCACCAGTTCGCACAGTATTTCCACAACTTTCGTGCAGTAATGAAACGGTCTGAAATGCCCCAAAATATGAGTTTTGGGTCCAATGGAGTGGATCAGGTGCGTTCGTTGCGAAAAATTTTAAAGCAACTTCGTTTACCGAACTTGTGCGTTAGAGGCCCTTGTTCGGCCAGTTTTGCATCGACTTTCATGCATTTAAGAAATGGTCCGAAATACCCCAAAACATGAATTTTGGGTTCAATAGAGTGGACATGGTGCATTCGTTGCGAAAAATTTAGTCGCAACTTTGTTTAGCAAACTTGTTCGTAAATGGCACCTGTTCGGCCAGTTTTGCATTGACTTTCCTGCAGTAAGGAAACGGTTCGAAATGCCACAAAATATGAGTTTTGGGTCCAATGGAGTGGATCACGTGCGTTGATTGCAAAAATTTTCGAAGCAACTTCGTTTACCGAACTTGTGCGTCAAAGGCAGCTGCTCGGCCCGTTTTGCATCGACTTTCCTGCAGTAAAGAAACAGTCCAAAATGCCCCAAAACATGAGTTTTCGGTCCAATAGAGTGGATATGGTGCATTCATTGCAAAAAATTCAGCCGCGACTTTGTTTAGCGAAAGTGTGCGTTAATGGCACCTGTTCGCCCAGTTTTGCCATAACTTTTGTGCAGTATGGAAACTGTCCAAAAGGCCCAAAACATGAGTTTTGGGTCCAATGGAGTGGATCGGGTGCGTTCGTTGCGAAAAATTCAGACGCGACTTGGTTTAGCGAATATGTGCATTACTGGCACCAGTTCGGCCAGTTTGGCATCAGCTTTTGTGCAGTAACAAAACGGTCCCAAATACCCCAAAACATGAATTTCGGGTCTAATGGAGTGGATCAGGTGCGTTCGTTTTGAAAAATTTCGTAGCAACTTCGTTTAGCGAACTTGGGCATTAATGGCACCTGTTCGACCAGTTTTGCATCGACTTTCCTGCAGTAAAGAAACGGTCCGAAATGCCCCAAAACATGAGTTTTGGTTCCAATAGAGTGGATATGGTGCATTCGTTGCAAAAAATTCAATCGCAACTTTGTTTAGCGAATGTGTGCGTTAATGGCACCTGTTCGGCTTTTTTTGCCATGACTTTCGTGCAGTAACGAAACTGTCCGAAACGCACCAAAACATGAGTTTTGGGTCCAATGGAGTGGATCGGGTGCGTTCGTTGCGAACAAGTCACACGCGACTTGTTTTAGCGAATATGTGCGTTAATGGCACCAGTTCGGCCAATTTTGCATCGGCTTTTGTGCAGTAACGAAACGGTCCGAAATGCCCCAAACCATCAGTTTTGGGTCCAATGGAGTGGATAAGGTGCATTCGTTGCAAAAAATTTCGGAGCAACCTCGTTTAGCGAAGTTGTGCGATAATGGCACCCGTTCGGCTAGTTTTGCATCGACTTTCATAAAGTAACGAAACAGTCTGAAATGCCCCAAAACAAGAGTTTTGGGTCCAATAGAGTGGATCGGGTGCGTTCTTTGCAAAAAATTCAGGCGCGACTTTGTTTAGTGAACGTGTGCGTTAATGGCACCTGTTCGGCAAGTTTTGCAACAACTTTCATGCAGTAACGAAATTGTTCGAAACACCCCAAAACATGAGTTTTGGGATCAATGGAGTGGATCAGGTGCATTCGTTGCGAAATATTTTGAAGCCACTTCGCTTAGTGAACGTGTGCGCTAATGGCACCTGTTTGGCAAGTTTTGCATCGACTTTCTTGCAGTAAGGAAACGGTCCGAAACGCCTCAAACATGCATTTGGGTCCAATGGAGCGGATCAGGTGCGTTCGTCGCGAAACATTTCGAAGCAACTTCGTTTAGCGAACTTGTGCGTTACTGGCACATGTTCGGCATGTTTTTTATCGACTTTCGTGCAGTAATGAAACGGTCCGAAATGCCCCAAAACATGAGTTTTGGGTCCAATAGAGTGGATCGGATGCGTTTGTTGCAAAAATTTCAGTCGTGACTTTTTTTAGCGAATGTGTGCGTTAATGGCACCTGTCCGGCCAGTTTTGCTACAACTTTCGTGCACTAATGAAACTGTCCGAAATGTCCCAAAACTTGAGTTTTGGCTCCAATGGAATGGATTGGATGCGTTTGTTGCGAACAATTGAGACGCGACTGTGTTTAGCGAATATGTGCGGTAATGGCACCTGTTCGGCCAGTTTTGCTACGACTTTCGTGCAGTAACGAAACGGTCCAAAACACACCAAAATATGAGTTTTGGGTCTAATGGAGTGGATCGGGTGTATTCGTTGCGAAAAATTCAGACGCGACTATGTTTAGCGAACTTGTGCGTTAATGGCACCAGTTCGCACAGTTTTGCCACGACTTTCGTGCAGTAATGAAACGGTCTGAAATGCCCCAAAATATGAGTTTTGGGTCCAATGGAGTGGATCAGTTGCGTTCGTTGCGAAAAATTTTGAAGCAACTTCGTTTACCGAACTTGTGCGTTAAAGGCACTTGTTCGGCCAGTTTTGCATCGACTTTCATGCAGTTAAGAAATGGTCCGAAATACCCCAAAACATGAATTTTGGGTTCAATAGAGTGGATATGGTGCATTCGTTGCGAAAAATTTGGTCGCAACTTTGTTTAGCGAACTTGTGCGTAAATGGCACCTGTTCGGCCAGTTTTGCATCGACTTTCGTGCAGTAAGGAAACGGTTCGAAATGCCACAAAATTTGAGTTTTGGGTCCAATGGAGTGGATCACGTGCGTTGATTGCAAAAATTTTCGAAGCAACTTCGTTTACCGAACTTGTGCGTCAAAGGCACCTATTCGGCCCGTTTTGCATCGACTTTGCTGCAGTAAAGAAACAGTCCAAAATGCCCGAAAACATGAGTTTTCAGTCCAATAGAGTGGATATGTTGCATTCGTTGCAAAAAATTCAGCTGCGACTTTGTTTAGCGAAAGTGTGCGTTAATGGCATTTGTTCGGCCAGTTTTGCCATGACTTTTGTGCAGTATGGAAACTGTCCAAAAGGCCAAAAACATGAGTTTTGGGTCCAATGGAGTGGATCGGGTGCGTTCGTTGCGAACAATTTAGACGCGACTTGGTTTAGCGAATATGTGCATTACTGGCACCAGTTCGGCCAGTTTGGCATCGGCTTTCGTGCAGTAATAAAACGGTCCCAAATGCCCCAAAACATGAATTTCGGGTCTAATGGAGTGGATCTGGTGCATTCGTTTTGAAAAATTTCGTAGCAACTTCGTTTAGCGAACTTGTGCGGTAATGGCACCTGTTCGGCCAGTTTTGCCACGACTTTCGTGCAGTAACGAAACGGTCCAAAACATCCCGAAACATGAGTTTTGGTTCTAATGGAGTGGATCGGGTGCATTCGTTGCGAAAAATTCTGACGCGACTTTGTTTAGCGAACTTGTGCGTTAATGGCACCAGTTCGCACAGTTTTGCCACGACTTTCGTGCAGTAATGAAACGGTCTGAAATGCCCCAAAATATGAGTTTTGGGTCCAATGGAGTGGATCAGGTGCGTTCGTTGCGAAAAATTTTGAAGCAACTTCGTTTATCGAACTTGTGCGTTAAAGGCCCTTGTTCGGCCAGTTTTGCATCGACTTTCATGCAGTTAAGAAATGGTCCAAAATACCCCAAAACATGAATTTTGGGTTCAATAGAGTGGATATGGTGCATTCGTTGCGAAAAATTTAGTCGCAACTTTGTTTAGCGAATCTGTGCGTAAATGGCACCTGTTCGGCCAGATTTGCATCGACTTTCGTGCAGTAAAGAAACGGTTCGAAATGCGACAAAACATGAGTTTTGGGTCCAATGGAGTGGATCACGTGCGTTGATTTCAAAAATTTTCATAGCAACTTCGTTTACCGAACTTGTGCGTCAAAGGCACCTGTTCGGCCCGGTTTGCATCGACTTTCCTGCAGTAAAGAAACAGTCCAAAATGCCCCAAAACATGAGTTTTCGGTCCAATAGAGTGGATATGGTGCATTCATTGCAAAAAATTCAGCCGCGACTTTGTTTAGCGAAAGTGTGCGTTAATGGCACCTGTTCGGCCAGTTTTGCCATGACTTTTGTGCAGTAAGGAAACTGTCCCAAAGGCCCAAAATATGAGGTTTGGGTCCAATGGAGTGGATCGGGTGCGTTCGTTGCGAACAATTCAGACGCGACTTGGTTTACCGAATATGTGCATTACTGGCACCAGTTCGGCCAGTTTGGGATCGGCTTTCGTGCAGTAATGAAATGGTCCCAAATATCCCAAAACATGAATTTCGGGTTTAATGGAGTGGATCAGGTGCGTTCGTTTTGAAAAATTTCGTAGCAACTTCGTTTAGCGAACTTGTGCATTAATGGCACCTGTTCTGCTAGTTTTGCATCGACTTTCCTGCAGTAAATAAACGGTCCGAAATACCCCAAAACATGAGTTTTGGGTCCAATAGAGTGGATATGGTGCATTCGTTGCAAAAAATTTCAATCGCAACTTTGTTTAGCGAATGTGTGCGTTAATGGCACCTGTTCGGCCTGTTTTGCCATGACTTTCGTGCAGTAACGAAACTGTCCGAAATGCCCCAAAACATGAGTTTTGGGTCCAATGGAGTGGATCGGGTGCGTTCGTTGCGAACAATTCAGACGCGACTTGGTTTAACGAATATGTGCGTTAATGGCACCAGTTCGGACAATTTTGCATCGGCTTTCGTGCAGTAACGAAACGGTCCGAAATGCCCCAAAACATCAGTTTTGGGTCCAATGGAGTGGATACGGTGCATTCGTTGCGAAAAATTTCGAAGCAACCTCGTTTAGCGAAGTTGTGCGATAATGGCACGTGTTCGGCTAGTTTTGCATCGATTTTCATGAAGTAACGAAACAGTCCGAAATGCCCCAAAACAAGAGTTTTGGGTCCAATAGAGTGGATCAGGTGCGTTCTTTGCAAAAAATTCAGACGCGACTTTGTTTAGTGAACGTGTGCGTTAATGGCACCTATTCGGCAAGTTTTGCCACGACTTTCGTACAGTAACAAAATTGTTCGAAACGCCCCAAAACATGAGTTTTGAGATCAATGGAGTGGATCAGGTGCATTCGTTGCAAAATATTTTGAAGCCACTTTGCTTAGTGAACGTGTGCGTTAATGGCACCTGTTTGGCAAGTTTTGCATCCACTTTCGTGCAGTAAGGAAACGGTCCGAAACGTTCCAAACATGCGTTTGGGTCCAATGGAGGGGATTAGGTGCGTTCATCGCGAAACATTTCGAAGCAACTTCGTTTAGCGAACTTGTGCGTTACTGGCACATGTTCGGCATGTTTTGTATCGACTTTCGTGCAGTAATGAAACGGTCCAAAATGCCCGAAAACATGAGTTTTGGGTTCAATAGAGTGGATCGGGTGCTTTCGTTGCAAAAATTTCAGTCGCGACTTTTTTTAGCGAATGTGTACGTTAATGGCACCTGTCCGGCCAGTTTTGCTACAACTTTCGTGCAGTAATGAAACTGTCCGAAATGTCCGAAAACTTGAGTTTTGGCTCCAATGGAATGGATCGGATGCGTTCGTTGCGAACAATTGAGACGCGACTGTGTTTAGCGAATATGTGCGGTAATGGCACCTGTTCGGCCAGTTTTGCCATGACTTTCGTGCAGTAACGAAACGGTCCAAAACACCCCAAAACATGAGTTTTGGGTCTAATGGAGTTGATCGGGTGCATTCGTTGCGAAAAATTCAGACGCGACTTTGTTTAGCGAACTTGTGCGTTAATGGTACCAGTTCGCACAGTTTTGCCACGACTTTCGTGCAGTAATGAAACGGTCGGAAATGCCCCAAAATATAAGTTTTGGGTCCAATGGAGTGGATCAGGTGCGTTCGTTGCGAAAAATTTTGAAGCAACTTCGTTTAGCGAACTTGTGCGTTAAAGGCCCCTGTTCAGCCAGTTTGCATCGACTTTCAAGCAGTTAAGAAATGGTCCGAAATACCCCAAAATATGAATTTTGGGTTCAATAGAGTGGATATGGTGCATTCGTTGCGAAAAATTTAGTCGCAACTTTGTTTAGCGAACTTGTGCGTAAATGGCACCTGTTCGGCCAGTTTTGCATCGACTAACGTGCAGTAAGGAAACGGTTCGAAATGCCACAAAACGTGAGTTTTGGGTCCAATGGAGTGGATCACGTGCGTTGATTGCAAAAATTTTCTAAGCAACTTCGTTTACCGAACTTGTGCGTCAAAGGCACCTGTTCGGCCAATTTTGCATCGACTTTCCTACAGTAAAGAAACAGTCCAAAATGCCCCAAAACATGAGTTTTCGGCTCAATTGAGTGGATATGGTGCATTCGTTGCAAAAAATTCAGCCGCGACTTTGTTTAGCGAATGTGTGCGTTAATGGCACCTGTTCGGCCAGTTTTGTCATGACTTTTGTGCAGTAAGGAAACTGTCCAAAAGGTCCAAAACATGAGTTTTGGGTCCAATGGAGTGGATCGGGTGCGTTCGTTGCGAACAATTCAGACGCGACTTGGTGTAGCGAGTATGTGCATTACTGGCACCAGTTCGGCCAGTTTGGCATCGGCTTTCGTGAACTAACTAAACGGTCCCAAATGCCCCAAAATATGAATTTCGGGTCTAATGGAGTGGATCAGGTGCATTCGTTGCGAAAAATATCAAAATAACATCGTTTAGCGAATTTGTGTGTTAATGGCACCTGTTCGGCCAGTTTTGCCATGACTTTCGTGATGTAGCGAAACAGTTCGAAATGCCCCAAAGCATGAGTTTTGGTGATGAGGATATCAACTACAACACGAGTATGTCTACGCCAGCAGCACCTTTCCCGGCAACACCAGATGCTCCTCCACCCCAGGCGCCACCTTCTGGGCCAATCACTCGGGCCCGTGCAAGAGAACTGAACTTCGTCATGCTGCTGAAGAACGAAGGCCCAAAAGAATAGATGCTGGCCCAACTGAGGCCCTTGTGTGGGCGCCTAGGGCTGGCCACCACTAGGGGCTGCGCCCCCTCCCTGGCCGCCCCTCTGCTAGGGCTGCGCCCCTCTCTCCCTCTATTTAGATAGAGGCATCATTTCTTTCCAGACTCCAATTTTGTTTACATTTAGCTTTAGCTACTCTTGACACGCGCAAAACAGCACTGTCCTCGTGTAATTCAGAACTCCACCTTCGAGTGATAATCAGATTGCTCGTATCTTTTTCTTGTTCGTTCTTCGATTGCGAACAGGAAAAGATCTTCGTGATCAGGCTGATCTTGCATCAACAAGGTCGGTAACTGATGAGGACATCCCTCCCAACGATACACCCATGCCTACTACGCAGCAAGGACCAATGACAAGAGCTCGTGCACGAGAGCTAAATTATCAGGTAAACTCGTTCCTTGCTTTCCACAAACCATCATCCATGAATGGGGTACTACTAAATTCTTGTGATGCTTTTCTTATTCTTAGGAACATGGGACATGAACCAGATTGGAGGGAGAGCAAACACGATAAGAAAGCGAGTGTGGATGATCAGATCGGACCATACCAGTTCGGACCTCCAGGAAGGGGCAACTTCGGAAGGCCATAACTCTTAGCTCCGAATACTGTTTGGATCACATGAGTACTTGTTGGAAAGCTGCTGAAGTCTACTTTCAGATGGATCCAACCTCAAGACGAAATTCCGAAGGAGTTAAGCAGAATCGCCAAAATGACGTTTAGTCTTCCAGTCTTGGGCTGAGGCCCTTGTATCTAGTTCAGCCCACTAGGGGCCCATTCTAAGTTAGGGTTTACACCCCCCACGCCTCTTGGCTGCCCCCCCACCTATATAAACCACCAGCAGCCACCATTTGACACTTGGGTTTTGTTTGGTTGTAAGTTAGCTGTTGCTACTTCCTTGTAAACGCGTGTGTCGATTAGACCACCCGATTTGCTCGATTCAGAACCCCAACTTCGTGTGTATCAGATTTATCCTTTGGGCAAGGTCTGTGTGCTGTTTGCTTGTCCACTTGTTCTTGCTTGTTCTTCGATTTGCTTGCAGGTTCAAGGATGTTCTTGGCACAGCAAGAACAACACAAATTGGAGGCGGTGTAACTGTCGCTAAGGCGCAGCGCAGCCCTTGTGGTGTTGTAGTCGGGCAGCACAACGTCGATCCTCCTCAAATCGAGTTATCCCCCACTCTCATCGAAAGATCGGGAGCAAACCCCAGCAGGTTCCATCATGTGGTAATTAGAGCAAGGTTTTTTTCGGTGAGAGATTCTACCAATCCCTTTACCTACAGTCCCGAAAACTACACAAAAATAGGCTAGATCTGAAAATCCCAACAACAAGTTTGAGCTTTTGCTGTTCTGCTTAGTTCTTTGCTTGTTGAGTTTTCAGTTGCATTGTTTGGGCTAGTTGCTGGTTCTTAGTGGTTCAATCCTTAGAGTTTTTAGTTCTGGTCACGTTTTAGTCACCACGAAATCCACCAAATCTATTCATATTTCCGCTGTCATTTCTGCCACCACGAATCCATCTTCCCAGATCTGAGCACTAGAAGAAAACAGTCCTATATCTTGTGTTACATGTCCGATTCAAATATTTAAATACAATCTGGAAAGCTTATCGTGTTCTTTCCAACGGATCTAAATTTGCTCCCTAACTCCTTCTGAGCGCGTCGCAATAGCACTTGAGATTCACGACCTGCTGTCTGAAAGTTGAGATGTTGGAACTAATTTCAAAGGAGTTGTGTGCAGCAATCCCTTTGTTTGGGTTGTTGGGTTTTCAAAAGAGTTTTAGCCCCTGAAAAAGAAAGAGCAAAAAAAAAGAAAGAGAAGAGAAGAGAAAAAAAAGTGAAGGGAATAGAGCTGTTATTTTCTTGCATTCCTTGCTGTCTTGGTGTGTGACAACATTTGTGTTCAGGCTCACATCTCTAGCTTGATTTGGCACTAGGACCAGCATAGGGCCATCAATGAATGTCTATTCAACTTGCTTTGACTAATGTGGTTCTAGTTGTACCTTGATTTGTTTTGTTTGCAGCCACCTATAGCTCCACAAATCATCTACTACATCACGGGGTTGTGCTTGTGTAACCATTTGTGTTGTTCTTGCTGGCTGCCGACACCTCCTGCCTTGCTTGGTAAGAACATGTAAGAACTTGAATGGACAAGTGTGAGTGAACATGTAGTGTGCCACCACCTATTTCCTTTAGTTGGTAGGCAACTTCTTGTGACTTTGTTTGCTGCAAGCTAACCTTGGCAGGTGCAGGGAGTGAGGATGAGGATGGTGGAGGTCTGCTTACACCTCGCACCAAAGGCATCGTACAGCATTTTCAAAAGCAAGTGAGGGAGTACACCTTTGGTGTGATAGTTCGTGTATTTGTAATGCTAGACTTATATTTTGATAGTGTGAAGTGTATGCTTGTTGGTGTAAAACTTTTGTGTGTTTGTGTGAAGTTCTTGAAAATCTTAAGTAAAAAGGGTATTTTCGTAATTATGGAAAAACTAGGGTTGTTTTTGCAAAATGTAATTTGATAAGAGGTAACCTCAAATTAAGTAAAGGGTAGTTTGGTAAATATATTTTACTCTATGTCTTGTAAAAAAATATATATATTTACCCAACAGTTGCATTAGAAATGTAGGAGTTAAATTGTGTAAAAATTTGCGTAAAGTTGAGGAAATAAGGGTATTTATGAAATTTTATAAAAGAACAAGCCCTTTTATGCAAAATAGGTAATTTACAAAAGTAACTTTCCAAAATTACTAGAAGTAAAAAGGTAATAATGTAAGTAATCATGACTTACTTAGCAAATTGTGAACAGGCCCAAGGTTATATATAATTTATACTAACAATAACAAAGATGTTATAAAATTCAAATTTAGTCCAAGTCTTAAAATAAAACTTCATATTGTGAGTTTTGGAGTTCAAACCCTAAAACAAAGTTGTAGAGCTTGAAAAGTTGTACAACTTTCATTTTGGTCATATTTTTGTTTGAGCCCTAGAACAGTGGTTAAATTTGTCTTTACCAAGAGGTCCCTGCAATTTTCTAAAATTACAAACAAGTCCTCAGGAAATTCCCTTTGTCTTCCTCCTCTGGCGCTGCTCTGTTTCTGCTCTGCAGCTGCCGCTTTACCGCTGTTCCGATTGCCACCTCCTGCTGCAAACAAGATCCACGCGTCTTCCTCAACAGGCAATAGCAGCTCACGGCAGCCCCATCCTCATCTCCCTTATCTGTTCCTATCCTTATCTCCCCATTCCATTTTTTCCTTCTCTCCCTCTCTGTTTCCTTCCTCACACGGCAGACCGGCGAGCGGTAGGCGGCGCTAGAGCTGGCGCTCGTGCAGCGCCAGGTCGGGGTGGAGGCCGGCCCAGGCGGAGGCGCGCGGCTGGAGGAGCGGCCCGGCGTGGGCCCAAGCGCGCGGACTGGCGGTGCGGGAGCCAGGGCGGCGGCGCACGGACGCGCGGGAGCGCGCGGCCCAAGCGCGGGCGGTAGCGGCCGAGCCAGGGCGGCGCACGTGCGGCAGTGCGCGGGGCCCAGGCGGCGCAGCCCAGGCAGGGCGGCTCGGCGCTGCGCTGGAGGCAGGCGGGAGCAGCGCGCGGCCAGGCGCGGGCGAAGCCCAAGGCGGCGAGCGGAGTATGCAGGCAGGCCGCGGCTGGACGGCGCGCGCGGCTCGGCCAGCGGCCAGGCGGGTGCAGCGCGTGACGAGCAGCGGGTCTAGGCGATGTGGCGGCGCAGGCGGAGGCTGGACAGGGAGCACGGGCTGCGGCTGACGCAGGGCCCAGGCGGTGGCGCGGTTCTGGTGGGGCGCGCGGCAGGGGGAGCCGGCGGCTGGCGTCGCGCAGGTGAAGTGCGCGTGGGAGCGGGCTCGGGTGAGCGGTTCCGAGCGGCTGGTGGCGGCACGGGTACAGACGCCAGGCGAGCACATAGGCTAGGCCGAGCGGTGTAGTGTAGGTGGCCGTATTCCACGTCGGGGAGCTGCAACATGAGGGGGAAATTGGAGGGCAGGTGATACGCGGTTGTTCGGGCGACGCGCGCGTGGCGCGGACGGCGGGTTGAGCGGAGGCTGGGCCGAGCACACGGACGAGCGTGCGGAGCGCACGGCGCGACCACGGTTAAGCACTGAGTGGCTCGGTTTGAGTGCGCACAGGCACGACGCAGGAGCGGAGCTCAGGGCTCGCGATGCCGCGGTGTGACGACTCGGCGCGGACCCGCACGGGGCAAACAATGGAACCGCGCGTGAAGGACGTCGGAGATCGTTGTGGAGCGAAGGCGGCAGTCAGACGTGACGAGCTCGAAGGAGCCTCTATGCAACCAAACACAACTGTAACGAGCTACAGCAGATGGAACTCGCCATTACCGCCGGTGAGAAACTGAGGGCCTTTCTACGAAGCTCTTTTATTATTTCATGTATGCAAAGCAACTAACTTATAAAATTCGTAGGAAATGATATAAAAATCGTAAAATGTCAAATGAAGATGTTATGGAATCCTTGTGAGTAGATTTATGCAGTATGTGTATAATTTTGTATGTGTTAGTAGAAAAATCTCACTTTAGACTTTTGCTTATACTTGTTAGGGTTAAATTCGTATCTGTAGTTGTACTGCTCCAATTGCAATGAATTACAATTCATTTATATAATCTTTCCAAGTTGTTGAAGAACAACATCCTTGGTAGGTTAGACATCTAGGTATGAATTTCTGAAGTTACCCGTCAGATTTTGCTCATGTGCTGTGTAGTCTTTAATGTTTGTGATGTTATGTTTGTGATGTTTGGTTAACCTTCATTTATATAGATGCTTATGCCTTTACCCTGGTTTTAATTGCAATTTTGTTAGAGCCCTTTCTATATAAAGATCCTGGTCATACCTTGTGTATCGACTACTTAGTTGATATACCTTTGTAACTAGACTTAGCAATCGGCTACTAGTTCAGCTGATTTTCGATAGGCACGACCCTATCGGCTATATACCTTTTTGGCTACAGATCTGTAGGACCCCATCGGCCATAAGCCTTTTGACTTCTTCCCTATCGGCAAAAGCCCATCGGCCAGATGTTAACCACCCTATCGGTCCGATCCAATGTTAGTGCCCTAATCGATCTAGTCCGATCTATACCACCATACCAGTTATGCGTTAATCAGTTATTTATTAATATCATCAAACCACTTAAACACTGATTACTCCGGTTAACACTCCAGTCAATAATCGGATAGGCACACCCAATAAAGAACGTATCTATCGGCTAAGCACAGCCAGTACAGCATAGGTAATCGGCTACTTATGCCGATTCACAAATCTAACGCATGCGCACATATTAACTCGGCTGATGTTCACAGCTCGACTAGTTTGCTAAGAACACAAATCGGCTATGCCGATGCGCACAGAGATCAACTAGCCATCCAATTTAGATAACGTATCGGCTGCCCATAGTCAATGCACACACGATCTTAGAGTTTTGTTACCCTTTAATCTAAGCCGATTCTAGTTGTTTTCCATAGCGGTCAATTATGGCCGGTCAATCCTTAGTTTTCCCATCCTTATCCGCACACTGTTATCAGCCGATTTATCGGTTGAGAGATCGGCTATATGTTTGCCGGTTACATACCCTCAACCACATCCTCTTTAGTCTAACTCCGCACTTATGGTCTCACCAACCTAGTTTAATATTAGTGTTCTGTTACATCTAAATCTTGAAATAGGTCTAACTTAGATAACCCCATCGGCTGTACAGCACTCAATTGTTGTGTTGATGTAATCCAGCCAATGCAACCACATCTACTTACCTAAGATAACACTTAAGCACATCGTAGTTAGGCACAACCAGTGCAGAGTAGGACAATTAGCTACACAGCTGATATGCCCCAGAAGATATAAGAGAACATTAAGGATGAAAACCGGCTACACAGCTGATTCACCAATCGGCTGAATACGCTGAGACACAGACCGTACGGATACATAGTTCGACTAGTCTATCAATACACCATCGGCTAGTTACTTGCTTTAGTCAACTAGCTATACCGATACATCACTTGACTAATTCTACCGATGTATAAATCGGCGAATGTGCCGATATACTAAATCTGCTAGAAGATCAAACCACCGATCGACTAGTTTTGCTGAAGCATGAATCCGATATGCTGATACGCACGTGATCAGTTAAGTACGCCGATGCTCACACAGATTAGTTAGGACACAGCCGCTTTAGAAAACATCCCTCTACTAAAGTGATCGATGTTTTCATCGATCAATTAGAAAACCAGTGCACCTGTCAATCGGCTACCAAGACCAAAGTACACAACCCTAAATCAATAAGATTGTACAGTAGACACGCCTCTATTAGACACGACCAAAGCACATCAGTCAGCTAAACCTGATTCATCCTCATCGGTTAAGGCCAAGACCTATACACCAACTAATTAAATAACCAAACATGCTACCTAATGAAGTTAGTATAGATGTTTAGGGTAACCCCCTGTTGCCTAACGAGACTAGTTAGTTTAGTTAATACTCGATAAATGACTGCCCAGTACAGGGTAGTTAGGTTGTTTGTCGAAACGAAATGATCTTTTATTTAGATTGCAACTTTATTGTGAATTGAAATGAGAGTGTATGCATTCATTGAACTCCATCTTGCATATCATATAGATTCGACCACTCTCGCCAATGGAAATTACCAGCTAATCCCGGAATCAGAAGGAGGTTATTCTGAAGACCCCGGGAACTTCGTCGCGGAATTATCGGAAGCCCTGAACCAAAGTTCAGAAGATCTTAACTTTACTGACTTCAGCCCCACCAGTAAAGGCAAGCCCCGGACATAACCTCTACTTTATTACACTGCAACCTATAATACTTATGTATATCTTTATGCATTAAGTTCTTAGGAGTTGTTTGTAAACCCTAGTTGCATAATTCCAGAAATCTATGTATTTAACACTAGAACTTGAGTCCGACTAGCTGCTCTGCTTATAGGACCGGTAGAAGTCGAGTGATTTCCTGTCACTCGCGCGATATAGGAGTTGTAATGTTTACATTCCTGTTATCACTATAAGGATGCCGGACGGGAATTGTGAGGTATCATGGTTGAGATGATACCCCGTCTGTGTTGTGGAATTTGATAAGGTCGCAGTGTGTGGTAGCGGTGGCTAAGCGTTTGAAAGTACTAGCCACATGCCGTGAAATATGGTAAGCGGTAAGCCTAGTAACCGATCGGCCCGAGGAGTGGACATACCACCCACCACATGTATTTGCTTCTTTTGGTTACTTTGTTCGACGTGTAGGCATACGTGTTGCTGGGCAACCAGGAGTACGGGTTTTGTAGTCGCGCTACAGACGTACGTCCTGCACTTTGGATGTGTGTATGACCTGCAGTCGCTTGTGGTGGCACTGATCCACGAGTCGGAATGAAAGGCAAACGGTTGCTTCGGAATTACCCTGTGGTGTTCCAAGCGTGTGAGTTAGGTTTACCTTGCAAGGGTTGAATCTCGATTCAGAATCGTCCGCCTCTCACGATGTATGAGACTGCTTGTTCCCTTTACCACATAGAGTAACAAGAGTAACTATGTGATTATTCAAGATGATGTTTGATTAAAGATTCTACCCTGTTTGAATAGTTATAGGTGCTTACCTAGAATGGATAATCAACTAGAACCTGAAAGCTAAAAGTTGAAATTAAGGACCTACTCGTTATTGCTTTTCAGCTGAAAATAAACCCAGAGGCCTTGAAAAGCTTTCATGAGTCTAGTTATGGGCTAAGGTATACCCAATTCCGGGTAAGTCTTGCTGAGTATTAGTATACTCAGCCTTGCTAGTTATATGTTTTGTAGATAATGTCTGGAAGACCCTACTCTTCCCTTGCCTCGGCCCTGTGCTCTCCCAGAAGGTTGGTCCGAGGAGTGGGATCCGTCCTCGGCCAACATTGATGATACTGAATGATGTCATGCCTAGGCTTAGCATGACATCCGTCTTGACAACGTGCTGTAGATCATCACGTATGAATTCCGCTGCTAAAACCATAACTTTATCAGTTTGTATTGTTTTCTTTAAATTTGAAACTTTGCTCTATTGTGGAAATTCTTGTAATATGATTCCCTGTGATGTAAAATATAATGGTGATTGTATCTCTAGACTCACCTTCGTGTGAGGTAACCTTATTTGATCCTGTGTATCGGTGGTTTATTGGGACGTTACCCGACAGGCCAAGGGATTATACCGTTTGAAGTACGTCGGAGCCCTCTGGAATGGACTCGCGTACTTGAGCCGGTATAATTCAGGTTGGTTCTGCCACATTTGGAATTGATAATGATTTGCAGGTGATAAATGAAAAGATTGGGCAAATGGAGGCCGCACAGATTTCCAACAACACCAAGCTTGGAGGTTTGGAGATGACGGTTGCTCGCGTGGACAAGAGTCTCGCTGCTCTTCTAAGGCGCTTTGATGAGCTCCACGCGAAGACGAATGATCAGCGTAGAGGACATGGCCAGGAGGATGAGGACGGCGCAGAAAATTCAGGTGCTGATTATGCTGCTGACACCGAAGTTGAGGATCGAGGCCAGCGACGTCTACGTCGTAACCGTCGAGGTATGGGTGGACAACGTCCACATGAGGTACATAACAATGACATTGCTTTCAGTAAGATAAAATTTAAGATACCCTCTTTTGATGGTAAATATGATCCGGATGCTTATCTTACTTGGGAGATGGCTGTTGAACAAAAGTTTACTTGTCATGATTTTCCTGAAAATGCATGTGTTAGGGCTGCAACTAGTGAATTCACCGATTTTGCTTCCGTTTGGTGGATAGAACATGGCAAGAAAAATCCTAATAACATGCCACAAACTTGGGATGCTTTGAAACGGATCATGAGGGCTAGATTTGTTCCATCTTACTATGCACGTGATCTTTTAAACCAGCTGCAGCAGTTAAAACAAGGTACTAAAAGTGTAGAAGAATACTATCAAGAGCTGCAAATGGGCATGCTACGCTGCAATTTAGAGGAGGATGTGGAACCTGCTATGGCTAGATTTTTGGGCGGGTTAAACCGGGAAATTCAGGACATCCTTGCTTATAAAGAGTACACTAACATAACCCGTTTGTTCCATCTTGCTTGCAAAGCTGAAAGGGAAGCGCAGGGACGACGTGCAAGTACCAGGACTAACACTTCTGCAGGGAGGAATTTTTCCACGCAGCCCCGCTCAAGCATTCCATCAACTGGACGTGCTGCTGCACCTTATTCATCGTTAGCTCGAACAGCAGCCCCACCTTCTAGCGACAAGCCTCGTGACAACCCTGCAAATTCAGCAACAAAGACAACGCAAAAACCTGCTGCAACCACTTCATCGGTGGCATCCACAGGTAGAACAAGAGATGTTCAGTGCCACCGCTGCAAGGGATTTGGACATGTCATGCATGACTGCCCAAGCAAGCGTGTTTTGGTGGTCAAAAATGATGGTGAGTACTCATCTACTAGTGAACTTGATGAAGATATACTTGCATTGCTTGCGGCTGACCATGCAGGAAGTGAGGGCTGCTCGGAAGAACATATTAATGCAGCTGAAGCCGACCGCTATGAGAGCCTAATTGTGCAGCGTGTGCTGAGCGCACAAATGGAGAAAGCGGAGCAAAATCAGCGGCACACATTGTTCCAAACAAAGTGTGTCATCAAAGAGCGTTCATGTCGAGTGATCATCGATGGAGGTAGCTGCAACAACTTGGCCAGCAGCGACATGGTGGAGAAGCTTGCGCTAACCACCCAACCACACCCGCATCCATATTGCATTCAATGGCTGAATAACACCGGTAAGGCAAAGGTAACAAAACTTGTGCGAATTAATCTTGCCATCGGATCCTACAAAGATGTTGTTGAATGTGATGTTGTGCCAATGCAAGCATGTAGTATTCTGCTAGGAAGGCCATGGCAATTTGATAAAGATTCTATGCATCATGGTAGATCAAATCAGTATTCCTTCCAATACCATGATAAAAGGATTGTGTTGCATCCAATGTCTCCTGAAGCAATTTTAAAAGATGAACTTACTAGAGCTAGTAAAATGAAGAATCAGGAACAGGCTAAAAGTGAAAATCAGATTGTGGCAAATGAACTTGAGAAGCACAAAAAGAGAAGTGCCAAATCTGTTCATGATAACAGAAATGAGATCAGGCTGAAAGGGGCATGTTTCATTGCTACTAAATCTGATTTGGATGAGATTGATGCTACCACTGCTGTTTGCTATGCCTTGATTTGCAAACAAACCTTGTTTTCACTTTAGGACATACCTCTTTCCTTGCCCCCTGTTGTCACTAATCTTTTGCAGGAGTATGCGGATGTTTTTCCAAAGGAGGTGCCACCGGGGCTGCCACCAATTCGTGGGAGTGAGCACCAGATTGACCTTATTCCTAGGGCCTCCTTGCCCAATCGTGCACCATACAGGACCAACCCTGAAGAAACTAAAGAAATTCAGCGCCAAGTGCAAGAATTGCTCGACAAAGGTTACGTGCGTGAGTCTCTGAGCCCCTGCGCTGTTCCTGTCCTTTTGGTTCCTAAGAAAGATGGATCTTGGCGCATGTGTGTAGATTGCCGAGCGATTAATAACATAACAATCAGATATCGTCATCCTATCCCTAGGCTAGATGATATGCTTGATGAATGGAGTGGCTCAATTGTGTTCTCGAAAATTGATTTGCGTAGTGGTTACCACCAGATTCGCATGAAATTAGGAGATGAATGGAAAACAGCGTTTAAAACTAAATTCGGTCTATATGAGTGGTTAGTCATGCCTTTTGGTCTCACTAATGCACCCAGCACTTTCATGAGATTAATAAATGAAGTTTTACGCGCTTTCATTGGCAGATTTGTTGTGGTATATTTTGATGACATTCTGATCTATAGCAAATCACTAGAAGACCATCTTGATCATTTGCGTGCTGTTTTGGATGCTCTCCGTGATGCACGTTTGTTTGGTAACCTTGAGAAGTGCACCTTTTGCACAGATCGAGTCTCTTTTCTTGGCTATGTTGTGACACCGCAGGGAATTCAAGTCGATCAAGCCAAGGTTGAAGCCATTCACAGCTGGCCGGTTCCCACAACGGTCACCCAAGTGCGAAGCTTTCTAGGACCTGCTGGATTTTATCGTCGCTTTGTGAAGGACTTTAGCACCATTGCAGCCCCGTTGCATGAACTCACTAAGAAGGGTACAACCTTCACTTGGGCTGCAGCTCAACAGGATGCTTTCAGCGTGCTCAAAGATAAGTTAACTCATGCACCCTTGCTCCAACTTCCAGATTTCAATAAAACATTTGAACTTGAATGTGATGCTAGTGGAATTGGGTTGGGTGGCGTGCTGCTGCAAGATGGTAAGCCTGTAGCATATTTCAGTGAGAAATTGAGTGGACCTAGCTTGAACTATTCTACTTACGATAAGGAATTGCTTGCTTTAGTTCGAACTTTGGAAACTTGGCAGCACTATTTGTGGCCCAAAGAGTTTGTTATACATTCTGATCATGAGTCCTTAAAACACATTTGAAGTCAAGCAAAACTGAATCATAGGCATGCTAAATGGGTTGAATTCATTGAATCTTTCCCTTATGTCATCAAACACAAGAAAGGGAAGGAGAATATCATTGCTGATGCTTTGTCTAGGCGTTACACTATGTTGTCCCAACTTGATTGCAAAATTTTTGGCTTGGAAACGATTAAAGCACAATATGCTCATGATGATGATTTTAAGGATGTGTTGCTGAACTGTAAGGAGGGGAAAACTTGGAACAAATTTGTCCTAACTGATGGGTTTATTTTTAGAGCTAACAAGCTATGCATTCCGGCTAGCTCCGTGTGTTTGTTATTACTGCAGGAAGCACATGGAGGAGGGCTGATGGGACACTTTGGTGTGAAGAAGACAGAAGACGTCCTTGCTGATCATTTCTTTTGGCCCAAGATGCGGAGGGACGTGGAGAGATTTGTTGCTCGCTGCACAACATGCCAAAAAGCTAAGTCATGCCTTAATCCTCATGGTTTGTACATGCCTCTACCTGTTCCTAATGCACCATGGGAGGATATTTCAATGGACTTTGTTTTAGGACTGCCTAGAACAAAGAATGGGAGGGATAGTGTTTTTGTGGTTGTGGATAGATTTTCTAAGATGGCACATTTCATACCATGTCATAAGACCGATAATGCTACTCATGTTGCTGATTTGTTCTTTCGTGAAATTGTTCGTTTGCATGGTGTGCCAAACACAATTGTTTCAGATCGTGATGCAAAATTTCTTAGTCATTTTTGGAGAACTTTGTGGGCTAAATTAGGTACTAAGCTGCTATTTTCTACTACATGTCATCCCCAAACTGATGGACAAACTGAGGTTGTGAATAAAACTTTATCTACCATGCTTAGGGCTATTTTGAAAAAGAACATAAAAATGTGGGAAGAATGTTTGCCTCATGTTGAGTTTGCTTACAACCGTTCACAACATTCTACTACTAAAAAGAGCCCTTTTGAGATTGTTTATGGTTTTGTGCCTCGAGCCCCTATTGATTTGCTGCCTCTACCAACTTCTGAGAGATTGAATTTTGATGCTAAACAACGTGCTGAGTTGATGTTGAAAATGCATGAGACCACAAAGGAGAACATAGAAACCATGAATGCTAAATATAAACTTGCTGGTAGCAGAGAAAAGAAGCTTGTCACTTTTGAACCAGGTGATTTGGTTTGGCTGCACTTGAGAAAGGATCGGTTTCCTGATTTGAGGAAGTCAAAGTTGCTTCCGAGAGCTGATGGCCCTTTTAAAGTTGTAGCTAAGATAAATGATAATGCATACAAACTTGAGTTGTCTGCAGATTTTGGGGTTAGCCCCACATTTAACATTGCAGATTTGAAACCATATTTGGGTGAGGAAGATGAACTTGAGTCGAGGACGACTCAAATGCAAGAAGGGGAGCATGATGAGGACATCCGTCCCAACGATACACCCAATGCCTACTACGCAGCAAGGACCAATGACAAGAGCTCGTGCACGAGAGCTAAATTATCAGGTAAACTCGTTCCTTGCTTTCCACAAACCATCATCCATGAATGGGGTACTACTAAATTCTTGTGATGCTTTTCTTATTCTTAGGAACATGGGACATGAACCAGATTGGAGGGAGAGCAAACACGACAAGAAAGCGAGTGTGGATGATCAGATCGGACCATACCAGTTCGGACCTCCAGGAAGGGGCAACTTCGGAAGGCCATAACTCTTAGCTCCGAATACTGTTTGAAGCACATGAGTACTTGTTGGAAAGCTGTTGAAGTCTACTTTCAGATGTATCCAACTTTAAGATGAAATTCCAAAGGAGTTAAGCAGAATCGCCAAAATGACGTTCAGTCTTCCAGTCTTGGGCTGAGGCCCTTGTATCTAGTTCAGGCCACTAGGGGCCCATTCTAAGTTAGGGTTTACACCCCCCACGCCTCTTGGCTGCCCCCCCACCTATATAAACCACCAACAGCCACCATTTGACACTTGGGTTTTGTTTGGTTGTAAGTTAGCTGTTGCTACTTCCTTGTAAACGCGTGTGTCGATTAGACTACTCGATTTGCTCGATTCAGAACCCCAACTTCGTGTGTATCAGATTTATCCTTTGGGCAAGGTCAGTGTGCTGTTTGCTTGTCCACTTGTTCTTGCTTGTTCTTCGATTTGCTTGCAGGTTCAAGGATGTTCTTGGCATAGCAAGAACAACACAAATTGGAGGCGGTGTAACTGTCGCTAAGGCGCAGCGCAGCCCTTGTGGTGTTGTAGTCGGGCAGCTCAACGTCGATCCTCCTCAAATCGAGTTATCCCCCACTCTCATCGAAAGATCGGGAGCAAATCCCAGCGGGTTCCATCAGTAACCACAGGGAGTTGGTTCAGCGATTGCATTGGCGCTTCGGGCTTGCTCGTCATAGTCGGATCGTGAGGGTCATCTTCCACCAAGTCGAATTTATCCCCACTCACCGAAAGATCGGGCACTCCGACTCTATCAAGTGGTATCAGGTTTCCAGGTAGATCGGTGAGTTTATCTAGTGTTCTTCCCTTTCCTACAGTCCATAAAACCAAAATAAAAATATATTTCAGGTTAGATCATTGTCCCAGCAACCTTTTGAGTCTTGCACTTTCTTTCAATAATTTGCATTGTTGAATTTGTGTGCTTACGCGTTCAATTGTTGCTGGTTGCATTGTGTCTCTCGTTCTTTCTTTTTCTCGCACCGCCGCCGCAAACCCCTACGATCGCGGCCCCCTGATCACCCCGCCCCCCCTGCCTTGTGTGTTTGGCAAGTCAAAAAAAAGGAAAGAGAGAAACACAACCGCGCAAGTGATTCCCGATCACGCCGACCCTCCCCTTTCCCTTTTTGTTTCCGGATCACGCCTCCCTATCCACCGGTTGTGTATTTCTTTTGGCAAGTTTAAAACAAAAAAAATAGGTGTGCCTAATCCTGATCGACCTCAATTGAGAAAGTTTTGGTCTCCTCGGAAGTCCTACCATACAAAGGGACGTCAGGATTTTGAGAGAGAGAGAGAGAGAGAGAAAGTGTGTGTGGTAACTTTCCTGAAAAAGTGTGTGTGGTAACTTGCTCATTTGAATTTCTTTGTTCATATAATCAGTTTGTGAGTTTCTCCGGAAGACAAAAAAACAGAAACAAAGAAACAAAAAAAAGGTGAAACAGAAAGGAGATTATCTCATTTGGGCGCATCACGCCGGACGCCCAGGTGTGCACACTTGCTGCTACTTGTTCTTCTCTCTTGTGTTTCCTTTGCCCCCATACCCTTGCTCAACTTTTGCACTTTGTTTCCAGCAGCTTTGATTACGTGTTTGGCACTATAATTCAACCTTGCATTATTGTTTGATTGTGCTAACCCTTGAATTGAGTGCAGCCTACCCAGAACTCCACATAGTTCTACGACGAATAGACTTTTGTTTCTCCAGGCAATCGCTCCTCCAATCTTTCGCCGGTTCTACCTGTTGGTTGCAGATCACCCCTGTGTACTTGGTAAGAACGGATAAGAATTTGATAACAGCACTACTGTGAGCGCCTTGTGAGCCGTTACACCCTTGTTGTCGTAGGCTTTGTTTTTGTGTTTGCGCTAACTATGGCAGGAGACGAAGGCACAACGGATGAACAGCTGCAGGACATGCGGACACGAGTTAACGGACTTGCCGCGGACATGAAGACGATGCATGAACGGCTTGACTCAACGATCACGTCGTCGAACGAGCGGTTCGACCAGCTAGACCTCGCTCAGACGGCCGCTAAGACCACGCTCGACACCATCATGGCACGGCTCGACGCATTGAACACAACGATCATGGAGTTGCAGAAAGATTATGGCGGTGACACGGAGCCGGAAGAGGGAACTCGCAGCGGTCGTGCCCGTCGTGTGGTACGTCATCAACAAAATGACCAATTTGCTAAGATTAAATTTAAAATTCCATCTTTTAATGGCAAATATGATCCTGCTGCATATCTTGATTGGGAACTAGAGGTCGACCAGAAATTTTCATTCCATGATATTCCTGCTAGTTCTCAAGTTAAAGCTGCTATTAGTGAATTTACTGATTTTGCTTTAATTTGGTGGCTGAATATAAACAACGACATCCCACTGCCACTCCCACCACTTGGACTCAATTAAAAACTGCCATGCGACACAGATTTGTCCCTTTATATTATGCACGAGATTTGGTTGAAAAAATGTAGTGCTTTCGACAAGGTCAACAATCTGTAGAGGACTACTATCAGGAGTTACAAAAAGGTATGATTCGTTGTGGTTTGTTTGAGACAGACGATGCTGCTATGGCACGTTTTCGCGGTGGGTTGAACCACGAAATTCAGGACATACTTGATTATAAGGATTATTCTGATATGACCACATTGTTTGCATAGGCTTGCAGAGCTGAACGTGAAGTGTAGGGTCACCGTTCGAAGACATATTCTAACTCTTTTGCAGGAAGCCCAGCAACCAGCTCAACGCCTGCCCTGCATGCGCCATCCATGACCAGCACTACACCACGCGAGAGGCCGGCCAAACCTGCAGCACCCCTGTCCACAGGCGCTGCTCCTCCCACAGGACGTACACAGGATATTCAGTGCCATCGTTGCAAAGGATTTGGGCACATGATTCGGGACTGCCCAAACAAGCGCACCTTGCTCATACGTGACAATGGTGAGTACTTGTCCACTAGTGATTCTGAGGAAACTCATCATACTATGTTTGCCACTGACCATGCAGCTCCTGAGGACGTACATGTCGCTCCCGGCGACGCCGATCGGTATGAGAGTCTTGTTGCGCAGCGTGTTCTTAGCACACAGGTTGCCCAGCCCGAGAACAACCAGCGGCACACGCTATTCCACACCAAAGGCATTGTACAAGAATGGTCGATTCGCATCATCATCGACAGTGGCAGCTGCAACAACTTGGCGAGCACAGCTTTGGTCGAGAAGTTGTCCTTGCCCACTCGCAAGCACCCGAACCCGTATCACATTCAATGGCTTAATGATGGTGGGAAAATCAGAGTAACACGCTCGGTACGCGTTCCTTTTTCGTTGGGCTCTTATTCTGATTATGCTGATTGCGATGTTGTTCCTATGGAAGTATGCTTTTGTTACTTGGTAGACCCTGGCAATATGATACGGATAGATTACATCATGGTCATACAAATCATTATTCCTTCATGTTTAAGGGTCAGAAAATCATTATACATCCAATGACCCCTGACCAAATTATAAAAGATGATCTTGCTCGGGCTGCTAAAGCGGCAAAACAACTAGCCCCTACACCAGCTACCCCTGTTAATTCTGGAATCAAGTTGAATGCTCCCATTTTACTTGCTACACGTGCTGATTTTGATGCTTTACACGATGATCATTTGCCCTGCTATGCATTTGTATGCTCTAGTATGCTCGCTTCACTTGATGATGCCCCGTCTTTGGATATTCCCCCTGCTGTTTCTAACCTTTTGTAGGAGTACGCTGATGTGTTTCCCAAAGACTTGCCACCGGGTCTTCCTCCACTCCGCGGCATTGAACACCAGATCGACCTCATCCCTGGCACCCAGCTTCCAAACCGCGCCCCGTACCGTACAAATCCAGATGAGACAAAGGAGATAAGGGTTACATTCGTGAATCTCTTAGCCCTTGCTCGGTTCCTGTTTTACTTGTTCCAAAGAAAGATGGGTCATGGCGTATGTGTGTAGACTGTCGCGCTATTAATAACATCACCATTCGTTATCGATACCCTATACCACACCTTGATGATATGCTAGATGAGCTTAGTGGTGCCATTCTTTTCACTAAAATTGATTTGCGAAGTGGTTACCATCAGATTCGAATGAAACTGGGTGATGAATGGAAAATGGCTTTTAAAACAAAATTTGGGTTATATGAATGGTTGGTTATGCCGTTTGGTTTGACTAATGCTCCCAGCACCTTTATGCGTTTGATGAACGAAGTTCTAAGGCCCTTCATAGGATTGTTTGTTGTTGTCTATTTTGATGATATCCTTATTTACAGCAAGACTATGGAAGAGCATTTACAATATTTGAGTGCTGTTTTTGATGCATTGCGTGCAGCTCGCTTATTTGGTAACATGGAAAAATGCATCTTTTGCACGCAATGTGTTTTGTTTCTTGGTTATGTTGTGACTCCGCAGGGCATTGAGGTGGACAGCAGCAAGATTGATGCCATTCGGGAATGGCCTACACCGACGACGGTCACACAGATTCGGAGCTTTCTTGGACTTGCAGGATTCTACCGTTGGTTCATCCATGATTTCAGCTCCATTGCAGCCTCTTTGCACGAGCTTACAAAGAAAGGTGCACCATTTGCTTAGGGCGACTCGTAGGAGGTAGCGTTCAACACTTTGAAAGATAAGTTAACACATGCTCCCCTCTTGCAATTGCCTGATTTTAATAAAGTGTTTGAGCTTGAATGTGATGCTAGCGGTATTGGGCTAGGTGCTGTTTTGTTACAAGAAGGAAAACCGGTTGCTTATTTTAGTGAGAAATTAAATGGTGCTAGCCTGAGATATTCTACTTATGATAAGGAGCTTTATGCTTTAGTTCGCACTTTGCAAACATGGCAGCACTATCTTTGGCCTCGCGAGTTTATAATCCATTCTGATCATGAGGCTTTGAAACATATTCGTACCCAAACAAATCTGAACTGTCGTCATGCTAACTGGGCAGAATTCATTGAGTCCTTTCCTTACATCATTAAACACAAGAATGGGAAGGAAAATATCATTGCCGATGCTTTATCTCGTAGATATACCATGCTCTCACAGCTAGATTTTAAAATCTTTAGCTTGCAAACTGTGAAAGATTATTATGTCAACGATGCTGATTTTAATGATATCCTCACACATTGTATGAATGGCCAACCATGGGGCAAATTCCACATGCAGGATGGGTTCCTGTTTCGCGCTAACAAGCTATGTGTTCCAGCAAGCTCAGTTCGTCTTTTGTTGTTACAGGAAGCACATGGAGGTGGCCTCATGGGACACTTTGGCATCTACAAGACACATGAGGTGCTAGCTATACACTTCTTCTGGCCACGAATGCGCCGTGATGTCGAGCGCCTTGTTGCACGCTGAACTACTTGTCAGAAAGCTAAGTCCCGATTGAGCAACCATGGTTTGTATATGCCTTTGCCTGTCCCTACTTCCCCTTGGCTTGATATATCTATGGACTTTGTTTTGGGATTGCCTAGAACTAAGAAGGGGAGGGATAGCATTTTTTTGGTTGTTGATAGATTCTCCAAAATGGCTCATTTTATACCTTGTCATAAAACTGATGATGCTAGCAGTGTTGCTGAATTGTTCTTTCGAGAGATTATCCGTTTACATGGTATTCCGAATAATTATCTCTGATCGTGATGCTAAGTTTCTCAGTCATTTTTGGAGATCTCTTTGGACTAAATTGGGAACTAAATTGCTGTTTAGTACAACTTGTCACCCTCAAACTGATGGGCAAATTGAGATGGTGAATAGAACTTTGTCCACCATGCTTAGGGCTGTTTTAGACAAAAATTTGAGACGTTGGGAGGATTGCTTGCCTCATATTGAATTTGCTTATAATCATGCAACACATTCTTCTACAAAGATGTGCCCTTTTCAGATTGTTTATGGTTACGTTCCTCGGGCACCTATTGATTTGTTTTCGCTTGATGCTAAGGATGTCCCACATATAGATGCGGTTGCACATGTTGAACACATGATTGACCTCCATGGACAAACACAACAAAACATTGCTGCTGCTATGCTAAGTATCAGGTTGCTGGTAGTAAAGGAAAAAAACTTGTTACTTTTTGAACCTGGTGATATGGTTTGGTTGCATTTGAGAAAGGATCGGTTTCCTACTTTACGCCGTTCTAAATTGATGCCTCGTGCTGCTGGTCCTTTTAAGGTGCTAACCAAGATTAATGATAATGCTTATGTCCTTGACCTGCCTGCGGAGCTTGGTGTTTCCACTAGTTTTAATGTTGCAGATTTGAAGTCATATGTGGGCGAGGATGAGGAGTTGCCGTCGAGGACGACTTCAGTTCTAGAAGGGGAGGATGACGAGGACATCAACTACAACACGAGTACGTCTACGCCAGCAGCACCTTTCCCAGCGACACCAGATGCTCCTCCACCCCAGGCGCCACCTTCTGGGCCAATCACTCGGGCCCGTGCAAGAGAACTGAACTTCGTCATGCTACTGAAGAACGAAGGCCCAGAAGATGCTGGCCCAACTGAGGCCCTTGTGTGGGCACCTAGGGCTGGCCACCACTAGGGGCTGCGCCCCCTCCCTGGCCGCCCCTCTCCTAGGGCTGTGCCCCTCTCTCCCTCTATTTAGATAGAGGCATCATTTCTTTCCAGACACCAGTTTTGTTTACATTTAGCTTTAGCTACTCTTGACACGTGCAAAACAGCGTTGTCCTCGTGTAATTCAGAACTTCACCTTCGAGTGATAATCAGATTGCTCGCATCTTTTTCTTGTTCGTTCTTCGATTGCGAACAGGAAAAGATCTTCGTGATCAGGCTGATCTTGCATCAGCAAGATCGGTAACCACAGGGAGTTGGTTCAGCGATTGCATTGGCGCTTCGGGCTTGCTCGTCGTAGTCGGATCATGAGGGTCATCTTCCACCAAGTCGAATTTATCCCCACTCACCGAAAGATCGGGCACTCCGACTCTATCATTTGGGTCCAATGGAGTGGATCAGGTGCGTTCGTTGCGAAAAATTTCGAAGCAACTTCGTTCAGCGAACTTGTGCGTTATTGGCACCTATTCGGCCAGTTTTGCCACAACTTTCGTGCAGTAACGAAACGGTTAGAAATACCCCAAAACATGAGTTTTGGGTCCAATGGAGTGGATCAAGTGCGTTCATTGCGAAAAATTTCTAAGCAACATCGTTTAGCGAACTTCTGCATTAATGGCACCTATTCGGCCAGTTTTGCCATGACTTTCATGCCGTAACGAAACGGTCCAAAACGCCGCAAAACATGAGTTTTGGGTCTAATGGAGTTGATGGGGTGCATTCGTTGCAAAAAATTCAGACGCAACTTTGTTTAGCAAAATTGTGCATAAATGGCACAAGTTCGGCCAGTTTTGCCACGACTTTCGTGCAGTAATGAAACAGTCCGAAATGCTCCAAAACATGAGTTTTGGGTCCATGGAGTGGATCAGGAGCACTCGTTGTGAAACAATTTGAAGCAGCTTCGGTTAGCGAACTTGTGCGTTAAGGGCACCTGTTCGGCCAATTTTGGATCGACTTTCATGCAGTGATGAAACAGTCCGAAACGCCGCAAAATAAGAGTTTTGGGACCAATGGAGTGGATGAGGTGCGTTCGTTGTGAAAAAGTTTGAAGCAACTTCGTTTAGCGAACTTGTGCGTTAAAGGCACCTGTTCGGCCAGTTTTGCATTAACTTTCATGTAGTTAAGAAACGGTCCGAAATGCCCCAAAATATGAGTTTTGGGTCCAATGGAGTGGATAAGGTGCATTGGTTGCGAAAAATTTCGAAGCAACTTCGTTTAGCAAACTTCTGGGTTAATGGCATCTGTTCGGCTAGTTTTGCCACGACTTTCGTGCAGCAATGAAATGGTTCAAAACGCCCCAAAATATGAGTTTTGGGTCTAATGGAGTGTATCTGGTGCATTCATTGTGAAAAATTCAAACGCGACTTTGTTTAGCGAACTTGTGCGTTAATGGCACTTGTTCGGCCAGTTTTGCATCGACTTTCATGCAGTTACGAAATGGTCCGAAATGCCCCAAAACATGAGTTTCGGGTCCAATGGAGTGGATCAGGTGCGTTCGTTGTGAAAAATATCGAAGCAACTTCATTTAGCGAACTTGTGCGTTAATGTCACCTATTCGGCCAGTTTTGACACGACTTTCATGAAGTAAGGAAACGGTCCGAAACGCTCCAAAACATGAGTTTTGGGTCTAATGGATTGGATCACGTGTGTTCGTTGCGAAAAAATTTGAAGCAACTTCGTTTAGCGAACTTGTGCGTTATTGGCACCTGTTCGGCCAGTTTTGCCACGACTTTCGTGCAGTAACAAAACGGTCCGAAACGCCCCAAAATATAAGTTCTAGGTCTAATGGAGTGGATTAGGTGCATTCGATGTGAAAAATTCAGACGCGACTTTGTTTAGCGAACATGTGCGTTAATGGCAACAGTTCGGCCAGTTTTGCATTGAATTTCGTGCAGTAATGAAACGGTACGAAATGCCCCAAAACATGAGTTTCGGGTCCAATGGAGTGGATCAGGTGTGTTGGTTGCGAAAAGTTTCGAAGCAACTTCGTTTAGCGAACTTGTGCGTTAATGGCACCTGTTCGGCCAGTTCTGCCTCGAATTTCGTGCAGTAAAGAAACGGTCCGAAACGCCCTAAAATATGAGTTTTGGGTCTAATGGAGTGGATCCAGTGCATTCGTTGCGAAAAATTCAGACGCGATTTTGTTTAGCGAACTTGTGCGTTAATGGCACCAGTTCGGCCAGTTTGGCCACGACTTTCGTGCAGTAATGAAATGGTCTGAAATGCCCCAAAACACGAGTTTTGGGTCCAATGGAGTGGTCAGGTGCGTTCGTTTTGAAAAATTTTGAAGCAACTTCGTTTAGCGAACTTGTGTGCTAATGGCACCTGTTCGGCAAATTTTGCATCGACTTTCGTGGAGTAAGGAAACGGTCCAAAATGCCCCAAAACATGAGTTTTGGGTCCAATGGAGTGGATCAGGTGCGTTCGTTACGAAATTTTTTGAGACAACTTCGTTTAGCGAACTTGTGCGTTAAAGGCACCTATTCAGCCAGTTTTGCATCGAATTTCCTGCAGTAAAGAAATGGTCCGAAATGCCCCAAAATATGAGTTTTTGGTCCAATAGAGTGGATATGGTGCATTCGTTGCAAAAAATTCAGTTGCGACTTTGTTTAGCGAATGTGGGCATTAATGCTACCTGTTCGGCCAGTTTTGCCATTACTTTGGTGTAGTAACGAAACTGTCCGAAACGCCCCAAAACATGAGTTTTGGGTTCAATGGAGTGGATCAGGTTCGTTCGTTGCGAACAATTCAGACGCTACTTGGTTTAGCGAATATGTGTATTACTGGCACCAGTTCGGCCAGTTTTGCATCGGCTTTCGTGCAGTAACGAAACGGTCCAAAATGCCCCAAAACATGAGTTTCGGGTCCAATGGAGTGGATCAGGTGCGTTCGTTGCGAAAAATATCGAAGTAACTTCGTTTAGCGAACTTGTGCGTTAATTGTTCGGCCAGTTTTGCCATGAGTTTCATGCAGTAACGAAACTATCCGAAACGCTCCAAAACATGAGTTTTGGGTCCAATGGACTGGATCAGGTGCGTTCGTTGCGAAAAATCTCGAAGCAACTTCATTTAGTGCACTTGTGCGTTATTGGCACGTGTTCGGCCAGTTTTGCCATGACTTTCGTGCCGTAACGAAATAGTCCGAAATACCCCAAAAAATGAGTTGTGGGTCTAATGGAGTGTATCGGGTACATTCGTTGTGAAAAATTCAGACGCGACTTTTTTTAGCGAACTTGTGCGTTAATGGCACCAGTTCGGCCAGTTTTGCATCGACTTTCGTGCGGTAACAAACCGGTCCAAAATGCCCCATAACATGAGTTTTTGGTCCAATTGAGTGGATCAGGAGCGTTCGTTGTGAAAAATTTTGAAGCAACTTCGTTTAGCGAACTTGTGCGTTATTGGCACCTGTTCGGCCAGATTTGCCATGACTTTCGTGTAGTAATGAAACAGTCTGAAATGCTCGAAACGTGCGTTTTGGGTCCAATGGATTGTATTACGTGCGTTCGTTGCGAAAAATTTTGAAGCAACTTCGTTTAACGAACTTGTGCGTTATTGGCACCTGTTCAGCCAGTTTTGCCACGACTTTTGTGCAGTAACGAAACTGTCCGAAACACCCCAAAACATGAGTTTTGGGACCAATGGAGTGGATCGGGTGCGTTCGTTCTGAAATATTTTAAAGGCACTTCGCTTAGTGAACGTGTGCGTTAATGGCACCTGTTCGGCCAGTTTTGCAACGACTTTCGTGCAGTAACGAAACAGTCTGAAATGCTCGAAACATGCATTTTGGGACCAATGGACTGGATCAGGTGCGTTCGTTGCAAAAAACTTTCAAAGCAACTTTGTTTAGCGAACTTGTGTGTTAATGGCACTTGTTCGGCCAGTTTTGCATCGACTTTCGTGCAGAAACGAAACAGTCCGAAATGCCCCAAAACATGAATTTTGGGTGCAATAGTGTGGATCAAGTGCGTTTGTTTCAAAAAATTTCGAAGCAACTTTGTTTAGCGAACTTGTGCGTTAATGGCACCTGTTCGGCCAGTTTTGCATCAACTTTCCTGCAGTAAGGAAACGGTCCTAAATGCCCCAAAACATGAGTTTCGGTTCCAATGGAGTGGATGACGTGCTTTTTTTGTGAAAATTTTCGAAGCAATTTCGTTTAGCGAACTTGTGCGTTAATGGAACCTGTTCGGCCAGTTTTACAACAACTTTCATGCAGTAACAAAATGGTCCGAAACGCCCCAAAACATGAGTTTTGGGTCTAATGGAGCGGATCAGGTGCATTCATTGCAAAAAATTCAGACGCGACTTTGTTTAGCGAACTAGTGCGTTAATGGCACAAGTTCGGCCAGTTTTGCATCAACTTTCGTGCAGTAACGAAACGGTCCGAAATGCCCCAAAACATGAGTTTTGGGTCCAATGGAGTGGATCAGGAGCATTCGTTGTGAAACATTTCAAAGCAGATTCGGTTAGCGAACTTGTGCGTCAATGGCACATGTTCGGCAGTTTTGCATCGACTTTCGTGCAGTAAAGAAATGATCCGAAACATCCCCAAACTAGAGTTTTGGGTCTAATGGAGTGGATCAGGTGCGTTCGTTGCGAAAAATTTCGAAGCATCTTCGTTTAGCGAACTTGTGTGTTAAAGGCAGCTGTTCGGCAGTTTTGCATCGACTTTCATGCAGTAAAGAAACGGTCCGAATTGCCCCAAAACATGAGTTTTGGGTCCAATAGAGTGGATATGGTGCATTTGTTGCAAAAAAATCAGTCGCGACTTTGTTTAGCGAATGTGTGCGTTAATGGCACCTTTTCGGCCAGTTTTGCCACGACTTTCGTACAGTAACAGAACTGTCCGAAACGCCCCAAAACATGAGTTTTGGGTCCAATGGAGTAGATCGGGTGCGTTCGTTGCGAACAATTTAGACGCGACTTGGTTTAGCGAATATGTGCGTTAATGGCACCAGTTCAGCCAATTTTGCATCGGCTTTCGTGCAGTAACGAAACGATCCGAAATGCCCGAAAACATGACTTTTGGGTCCATTGGAGTGGATCAGGTGCGTTCGTTGCGAAAAATATCGAAGTAACTTCGTTTAGCGAACTTGTGCGTTAATGGAACCTGTTCGGCCAGTTTTGCCACGACTTTCGTGAAGTAACGGAACAGTCCGAAATGCCTCAAATCATGAGTTTTGGGTCCAATAGAGTGGATCAGGTATGTTCATTTTGAAAAAATTCGAAGCAACTTCGTTTAGCGAACTTGTTTGTTATTGGCACCTGTTTGGCCAGTTTTGCCATGACTTTCATGCAATAACAAAATAGTCAGAAACGCCCCAAAACATAAGTTCTGGGTCTAATGGAGTGGATCGGGTGCATTCGATGCGAAAAATTCAGACGTGACATTCTTTAGTGAACTTGTGCGTTAATGGCACCTGTTCGGCCCATTTTGCATCAACTTTCATGCATTAACGAAACAGTCCTAAATGCCCCAAAACTTGAGTTTTGGGTCCAATCGAGTGGATGTGGTGCATTCATTTCCAAAAATTTTGAAGCAATTTCGTTTAGCGAACTTGTGCGTTAATTTGACCTGTTCGGCTAGTTTTGCCACGACTTTCGTGCAGTAATGAAACGGTTCGAAACGCCCCAAAACATGAGTTTTTGGTTCAATGGAGTGGATCAAGTGCGTTCGTTGCGAAAAATTTCGAAGCAAATTCGTTTAGCGAACTTGTGCGTTAATGGCACCTGTTCGGCCAGTTTTGCCACAACTTTCATGCAGTAACGAAACGGTCCGGAACACCCCAAAATATGAGTTTTGGGTCTAATGGAGTGGATCGGGTGCATTCGTTGCGAAAAATTCAGACGCGACTTTGTTTAGCGAACTTGTGCGTTAATGGCACCAGTTCGGCAAGTTTTGCATCGACTTTTGTGCTGTAACGAAACGGTCTGAAATGCCCCAAAATATGAGTTTTTTGTCCAATGTAGTGGACCAGGAGTGTTCGTTGCGAAAAATTTTGAAGCAACTTCGTATAGCGAACTTGTGCGTTATTGGCACCAGTTCGGCCAGTTTTGCATCGACTTTCGTACAGTCATGAAACGGTCCGAAACGCCCAAAAACATGAGTTTTGGGTCTAAGGGAGTGGATCGTGTGCGTTCGTTGCGAAAAATTCAGACGCCACTTTGTTTAGCGAACTTGTGCATTAATGGCACCAGTTCAGCCAGTTTTGCATCGACTTTCGTGCAGTAACGAAACGGTCCGAAATGCCACAAAATATGAGTTTTGGGTCCAATGCAGTGGATCTGGTGTGTTCATTTAGAAAATTTCGAAGCAACTTCGTTTAGCGAACTTGTGTGTTAATGACATCTGTTCCGCCAATTTTACCACGACTTTCGTGCAGTAACGAAACGGTCCGAAACGCCCTAAAACATGAGTTTTGGGTCCAATAGAGACGATCAGGTGTGTTGCGAAAAATTTCAAAGCAATTTTGTTTAGCGAACTTGAGCGTTAATGGCACCTGTTCGGCCAGTTCTGCCACAACTTTCATGCAGTATGAAAACGGTCGGAAACGCCCCAAAACATGTGTTTTGGGTCTCATGGAGTGGATCGGGTCCATTTGTTGTGAAAATTTCAGATGTGACTTTGTTTAGCGAACTTGAGCGTTTATGGCACCTATTTGGCCAGTTTTGCCACAACTTTCGTGCAATAACGAAACAGTCCGAAATGCCCAAAATATGAGTTTTAGGTCTAATTGAGTGGATCGGGTGCATTGGTTGCGAAAAATTTCAAAGCAACATAATTTAGCAAACCTGTGCGTTGATGGCCCCACATCGGCCAGTTTTGCATCAACTTTCGTGCAGTAACGAAACCGTCCGAAATGCCTCAAAACTTGAGTTTTTGGTCCAATGGAGTGGATCAGGAGCGTTCGTTGCGAAAAATTTTGAAGCAACTTTGTTTAGCGAACTTGTGCGTTAATGGCACTTGTTCAGCCAGTTTTACATCGACTTTTGTGCAGTTATGAAATGGTCCAAAATGCTCCAAAACATGAGTTTTGGGTCCATTGGAGTTGATCAGGTGCGTTTGTTGCAAAAATTTTTGAAGCATCTTCGTTTAGCGAACCTGGCTGTTAATGCCACCAGTTCCGCCAGTTTAGCCACGACTTTCATGCAGTAACGAAACGGTCCGAAACACCCCAAAACATGAGTTTTGGATCCAATGGAGTGGATCAGGTGCGTTCGTTGCGAATAATTTTGAGGCAACCTCGTTTAGCGAACTTGCCCATTAATGGCACCAGTTCGGCCAGTTTTGCATCGACTTTTGTGCACTAACGAAACGGTCCAAAATGCCCCAAAACATGAGCTTTGGATCCAATGGAGTGGACCATGTGCGTTCGTTGCGAAAAATTCAGACGCGACTTCATTTAGCGAACTTGTGCGTTAATGGCACCTGTTCGATCAATTTTGCCACGATTTTTGTGTAGTAACGAAACTGTCCGAAACGCCCCAAAATATGAGTTTTGGGTCCAATGGAGTGGATCAGGTGCGTTCATTGCGAACAATACAGACGCAACTTGGTTTAGCGAACTTGTGCGTCAATGGCACCAGTTCGGCCAGTTTTGCATCGACTTTGGTGCAGTAAGAAAACGATCAGAAATGCCCCAAAACATGAGTTTCGGGTCCAATGGAGTGGATCAGGTGCGTTTGTTGTGAAAAATTTCGAAGCAACTTCGTTTAGCGAACTTGTGCGTTATTGGCACCAGTTCAGCCAGTTTTGCATCGACTTTTGTGCAGTAACAAAATGGTCCGAAACATCTAAAAACATAAGTTTTGGGTCTAAGAGAATGGATCGGGTGCGTTCGTTGCGAAAAATTCAGATGCCACTTTGTTTAGCGAACTTGTGCATTAATGGCACCAGTTCGACCAATTTTGCATCAACTTTCGTGCAGTAACGAAACGATCCGAAATGCCACAAAACATGAGTTTTGTGTCCAATGGAGTGGATCTGGTGCGTTCATTTTGAAAATTTTCGAAGCAACTTTGTTTAGCGAATAGAGGATGACCAGGACGTGGTGGAGGTCATCTCTAAAGCCTAGGACACGCCCTGTTGGGCCCCACTTGATACACGCCCCATCAGGCCAAAATCAGGTGACGCAGCACCGTGGACAGAAAAAGGTCCTTGTAGTAAATCAACGATTGTGGCCACCTCGGAGAAGATATAGACATGAGTCCAGATCCATATGAAAGTAGACTTTATAAGCTTTCCGTGAAGTCCAAGAACTCCCCAATCAGAATCAGTATAAAGTCGTGGCAACCGTTACAACTTGGTTCTGTCCTGCAGTCCGAATCCAATATCCAAAACGTGTTGGATTTGGACTCTTCCTTTTTTTGCACCAAAAGTGACGTGGTGGCCTGGTGGAGAACATTGGGAAGATTTGGGCTTGGTCCCCAATCAATTTGTTTGGTCCTCCGTGTTTTCTATGTAATTTCCACACACGGCTTTATGCAGTCAAGTAATTCTGAAAACGAGAATGCAACAAAATCATAGTGCAGCATTAATTGTTCAAATGTATCAAATTTAATCTTGATATAGAGTTGATTCACCTTTCGTCAAGAAGGTACTAATATGGTCGTGTCCATGCTAGTGATGTCCTCATCATTCTCCCCTTCTTGGCTGCAAACCGTCCTCGGTTTGGCGTTACGAGTGTTGTTCAGTAATGGAGTCTTTTCAAGTTCTGTCAAATATAATCCTGAAACTCCCAATAAAATATAAGGCAGCAAGATTTGCTCCCCTTCTTGAAAATTGACCTGCAACATGTTATCAATAGCAAAGAAACTCGATATGGTATAATTAGTTTTAATGCAAGTCATTTGCTGATCGTTTTGAGGCACTCTTAAAGGAGGTTTCAAATCTAAATAAATATACACCCGACGCACCATGTACTCTCCACGAGTGTTATATTTTCCAATTCCATAGAATGAACAATGATCAAAACATGGTGAAATGCAATTCTGAAATAATTTCTTCTCTAAACAATCTAGATTGCAAAGAATATCAAACTCAATGTAACCCAAAGTATTCAAACATGATATGAGTTTCAGCTCTTCGTTCTCATTATTAACGCAACGAACATGAGGAAAAGCAACATGCTCATCATTCAAATCAGATTGCACATGTCCATGTACTAGTTGTGTGGTAGATTTCAGTGAAGTATGATCACAAAACTCCTCTTTATCACAAGGATCAACAAACAAATCACCATGTAACAAAGGCAAATCAGCAATGATTTCCATTTTTTGTTGTTCTCTAATAGCATGATAAGTGGAAAATTGCGTTTGATCTTGATGGCACTCACCTCTAGTATCTAAAGCACTCCATACATTACCTATATGAGCCTCCTTAGGAAAGGATGGCAGAAGAAGCTTGTCTTCTTGATTATCCATTGATGCATATGGCAGCTCATCTCCCGAGTTGGAGATGGGCCCAATTTCCTGCAAATTATTAAAACCATACACAGGAACAAAAGGAATCTCCTCTGCTGAAAGCACTTCTTCATTGCAAGTATGCAAGGCTAACAAAATCTCATTTTCAGCAGTGCAAGCTAATTTTAACAATTGAGGCAAGGAAGTATATGTTTCATGAACAAGAATATCATAGATTTCTTTGTTCAGCCCTCTTAAAAATCTATTTTCAGTAGCATCTTCGCATTCTATCAAACCACATTGCAACATGAGAATCTGGAGATCTAAGTAGTATGTTTCAACGGTGTTACTACCTTGTTTCAAACTTTGTAGCTTAGCAAGCAAATGATTAGCATAATATTCAGGAACAAAGTACTCTCTCAAAATAGTTTTCAACGCATTCTATGTTTTAGGTACCTTATCATGTCTACACAAGCGTTTCCAAACAGCCAAAGCATAATCAATAAGAACTCCACCAGCAGCTAGAATTTTTTGCTCTTCTGACAAATCATGTTTGCGAAATTCTAAATGTACTTCTAGTTCCCATTTAACATATCCTTTAGGATCAAACTTACCATCATATAGCGGCAAGTGTTGAATGACATCCTGAATTTGAAGGTGTAGTTCCGTTAGCTCAAAAATCACCGTATCACCTGCCATGATTAGTAGAAAACAAGAAACACAAAAATAATATGTATCCTCCTGTCAACTAATAGGATGTGTTGGTTGTAAAACTCTCAAACTCAACTTGTTTAAAACAAGCTCTTACAAGTTCTTACCAGCCAAAATAGGACGACGGGTCAGCAACCAACAGGTCAAGCACCAGGAAAGAAGTGTATCGGTGCTGCAGCAACAACACCTATCAAGCCATAGTCAGATATGTGGAGCTCTAGGTGGGCTAAAAAAAGCACAAGGAAATACTAGCACCACATTAGTCACAAAAGCAAGCTTAGTAATCGTTCAACGACGGGAGTGTGCTGGTTCTAACCTAGACCGTGCTAGAGGCGCGAGCCTGGACACAAAGAAAAGTCATAACACACCTCCAGAATCAAAATAGAAACACAAAGAACAGCCCCTTTCTTTTTTTCCTTTTCTCTTCTTCTTTTTTTCTTTCTTTTCTTTTTCTTCTTTTGTTTTTTTCTTCTCTTTTCTTTTCAGGGGAATAAAATCTTTTGTTTGACAACCAAAACAAAAAGATTACTGCATACAACCTCTACCAACTTAGAATGACAAAAGTTGTTTCAGATAGCCAAACGCACAAATCTCCAAGTCGATTCTGGAGCGCTCAGATGGAGTTTGTGATCAAGGTTAGATCCGTTGGAAAGAGCACGAGTTAAGCTCTCTAGATTGTCTTAAAACTCCTAAATCGGAGACTGAACACAGAAACTACTGCAGTTTTCTTCCCGGGCTGAATTGAAACTCCGAAAAAAAATTTGGTGACAAGAACTCAAAACTCTAAAGTACTAAACTAAGACCAGCAACTCAACGCAACCGATGCAACCGAAGACTCAACAAGCCCTAACTAAGAAGTACTAGTAAAAGGCTCAAAAGGTCTATAGGATTGCAGGCAAACTAATCTACTAAAATTCTTTTTGGATTTTCTGGACAATAGGAAATTAAAAACAGCGAAGGATTGAAAGTCTCTCACCGAACAACCTTGCTCTGATTACCAACTGATGTGAACCCGTTAGGGTTTGTTCCCAATCTTTTGGTGCGAGGGGATGGATAACTCGATTGGTGGATGGAGATGACGTTCACGGCCCGACTACAGCCTTCCAAGGATGCTGCGCCTTAGCAACCGATACACCACCTCCAATGGCAGCTGCGATCTTGTGGAGCGCAACACCCGGCCACTAGGGCACTCGTCCTGCAAGCAATCGAAGAACAAGCAAGAACAAGTAGAACAAGCAACTCAATTGCAAATATGGAGATAAGAACCAATCTGAAATTATAAAGGTGGGGTTCTGAATCGAGTAGAACGGATGGTCTAGCCGACACACGCGTCTACAAGCAAGTAGCAATGGCTAAACTTTCAACAAAACAAAACCCAATCTGTTCATGGTGGCTATGGAGGTATATGAGAGGGTAGAGGATGACCAGGATGTGGTGGAGGTCATCTCTAAAGCCTAGGACGCGCCCCTGTTGGGCCCCACTTGATACATGCCCCATCGGGCCAAAATCAGGTGACGCAGCACCGTGGACAGAAAAAGGTCCTTATAGTAAATCAACGATTGCGGCTGCCTCGGAGAAGATATGGACATGAGTCTAAACCCATATGAAAGTAGACATTATAAGCTTTCTGTGAAGTCCAAGAACTCTGCAATCAGAGTCCGTATAAAGTCGTGGCAGCCGATACAACTTGGTTCTATCCTGCAGTCCGAATCCAATATCCAAAACGTGTTAGATTTGGACTCTTCCTTTCCTTGCACCAAAAGTGACGTGGTGGCCTGGTGGAGAACATTGGGAAGACTTGGGCTTGGTCCCCAATCAATTTCTTTGGTCCTCCATATTTTCCATGTAATTTTCACACACGGCTTTATCCAGTCAAGTAATTCTGAAAATGAGAATGCAACGAAATCATAGTGCAGCATTAATTATTCAAATGTATCAAATTTAATCTTGATATAGAGTTGATTCACCTTTGGAGAAGAAGCTACTAATATGGTTGTATCCATGCTAGTGATGTCCTCATAAAATTTCTTTTACCGAACTTTTGCCTTAATGGCACCTCTTCGGCCAGTTTTGCCACAACTTTCGTGCAGTAATGAAACGGTCCGAAACGTCCTAAAACATGTGTTTTGGGTCTAATGGAGTGGATTGGGTGCATTCGTTGCGAAAAAATTCAGACGCGACTTTGTTTAGCGAGCTTGTGCGTTAATGGCACCAGTTCGGCCTGTTTTGCATCAACTTTCATGCAATATCGAAATGGTCCGAAATGCCCCAAAACAAGAGTTTTTGGTCTAATGGAGTGGATCTAGTGCATTCATTTCAAAAAATTTGTCACCTGTTCGGCCCGTTTTGCATTAACTTTCATGCAATAACGAAACGGTCCGAAATGCCCCAAAACATTAGTTTTTGGTCCATTGGAGTGGATCTGGTGCGTTCATTTTGAAAAATTTGGAAGCCACTTCGTTTAGCGAACTTGTGCGTTAATGGCACCTGTTCGGCCAGTCTTGCCACAACTTTCATGCAGTAACGAAACGGTCCCAAAAGCCCAGAACATGAGTTTCGGTCTAACTGAGTGGATCGGCCAGTTTTGCCAAAACTTTCGTGCCGTAACGAAACGGTCCGAAATTCCCCAAAATATGAGTTTTGGGTCTAATTGAGTGGATCGGGTGCATTCGTTGCGAAAAATTTCAAAGCCACTTCGTTTAGCGAACTTGTGCGTTAATGGCCCCACATGGGCTAGTTTAGCATCAACTTTCGTGCAGTAACGAAACGGTCCGAAATGCTGCAAAACATGAGTCTTTGGTCCAACGTAGTGGATCGGGTGCGTTCGTTGTGAAAAATTCAAACGCGACTTTGTTTAGCGAACTTGTGCATTAATGGCACCTGTTCGGCCAGTTTTGCCACGACTTTCGTGCAGTAACGAAACGGTCCGAAACGCCCCAAAACATGGGTTTTGGGTCTAATGGAGTGGATCGGGTGCATTTGTTGTGAAAAATTTCGAAGCAACTTCGTTTAGCGAACATGTGCATTATTGACACCTGATCGGCCAGTTTTGCGATGACTTTCATGCAATAATAAAACGGCCCGAAACGCCCCAAAACATGAGTTTTGGGTCTAATGGAGTGGATTGGGTGCATTCATTGCGAAAAAAATTCAGAAACGACTTTGTTTAGCGAGCTTGTGCGTTAATGGCACCTGTTCGGCCCGTTTTGCATCAACTTTCATGCAATAACGAAACGGTCCGAATGCCCCAAAACATGAGTGTTCGGTCCAATGGAGTGGATCTGGTGCGTTCATTTCAAAAAATTTGGAAGCAACTTCGTTTAGCGAACTTGTGCGTTAATGGCACCAGTTCGGCCAGTTTTGCCACGACTTTCGTGCAGTAACGAAACGGTCGGAAATGCCCCAAAACATGAGTTTTCGGTCCAATGGAGTGGATCGGGTGTATTCATTGCCAAAAATTCAGACGCGACTTTGTTTAGCAAACTTGGGCGTTAATGGCACCTATTCGGCCAGATTTGCCACGACTTTCTTGCAGTAACGAAACGGTCCGAAATGCATTAAAACAAGAGCTTTAGGTCCAATGGAGAGGATCCGCTGCGTTCGTTGCGAAAAATTTCGAAGCAATTTTGTTTAGCGAACTTGTGCGTTAATGGCACCTGTTCGGCCAATTTTGCCACAACTTTCGTGCAGTAACGAAATGGTCCGAAACAGCCCAAAACATGTGTTTTGGGTCTAATGGAGTGGATCGGGTGCATGTGTTGTGAAAAATTCAGACGCGACTTTGTTTAGCGAACTTGTACGTTAACGGCACCAATTCGGCCAGTTTTGCCACAACTTTCGTGCAGTAACGAAACGGTCCGAAATGCCCCAAAACATGAGTTTTGGGTCTAATTGAGTGGATCGGGTGCATTCATTGTGAAAAATTTCAAAGCCACTTCGTTCAGCGAATTCTTGTGCGTTAATGGCCCCACAGCGGCCAGTTTTGCATCAACTTTTGTGCAGTAACGAAACGGTCTGAAATGCCCCAAAACATGAGTTTTTGGTCCAATGTAGTGGATCGGGTGCGTTCGTTGCGAAAAATTCAAACGCGACTTTTTTTAGCGAACTTGTGCGTTAATGGCACCTGTTCGGCCAGTCTTGCCACAACTTTCATGCAGTAATGAAACGGTCCGAAATGCCCAAAAATATGAGTTTTGGGTCTAATTGAGTGGATCGGGTGCATTCTTTGCGAAAAATTTCAAAGCCACTTCATTTAGCGAACTTGTGCGTTAATGGTCCCACATCGGCCAGATTTGCATCAACTTTCATGCAGTAACGAAACGGTCTGAAATGTCCCAAAACATGAGTTTTTGGTCCAACATAGTGGATCGGGTGCGTTCGTTGCGAAAAATTTAAACACGACTTTGTTTAGCGAACTTGTGCGTTAATGGCACCTGTTCGGCCAGTCTTGACACAACTATGCAGTAATGAAACGGTCCGAAACGCCCCAAAACATGAGTTTTGGGTCTACTGGAGTGGATTGGGTGTGTTCGTTGCAAAAAAATTCGAAGCAATTTCGTGTAGCGAACTTGTGCGTTAATGGCACCTATTCGGCCAGTTTTGCCACAACTTTCGTGCAGTAACGAAACGGTCCGAAACGCCCCAAAACATGTGTTTTGGGTCTAATGGAGTGGATTGGGTGCATTTGTTGTGAAAAATTCAGACGCGACTTTGTTTAGCAAACTCGCGCGTTAGTGGCACCTATTCGGCCAATTTCGCGACAACTTTTGTGCAGTAATGAAACGGTCCGAAATGCCCCAAAACATGAGTTTTGGGTCTAATTGAGTGGATCGGGTGCATTCGTTGCGAAAAATTTCGAAGCAACTTCGTTTAACGAACTTGTGCATTATTGGCACCTGTTCGGACAGTTTTGCCACGACTTTCGTGCAGTAACAAAATGGTCCGAAATGCCCCGAAACATGAGTTTTGGGTCTAATGGAGTGGATTGGGTGCATTCGTTGCGAAAAAATTGAGACGCGACTTTGTTTAACGAGCCTGTGCGTTAATGGCACCCGTTCAGCCCGTTTTGCATCAACTTTCATGCAATAACAAAACGGTCCGAATGCCCCAAAACATGAGTTTTCGGTCCAATGGAGTGGATCTGGTGCCTTCATTTCAGAAAATTTGGAAGCAACTTCGTTTAGCGAACTTGTGCGTTAATAGCACCAGTTTGGCCAGTTTTGCCACGACTTTCGTGCAGTAACGAAACGGTCGGAAATGCCCCAAAACATGAGTTTTGGGTCCAATGGAGTGGATCGGGTGTATTCGTTGCCAAAAATTCAGACGCAACTTTGTTTAGCGAACTTGGGCGTTAATGGCACCTGTTCGGCCAGATTTGGCATCACTTTCTTGCAGTAACGAAACGGTCCGAAATGCATTAAAACATGAGCTTTAGGTCCAATGGAGAGGATCCGCTGCGTTCGTTGCGAAAAATTTTGAAGCAATTTCGTTTAGCGAACTTGTGCGTTAATGGCACCAGTTCGGCCAGTTTTGCCACAACTTTCGTGCAATAACGAAACGGTCCGAAACACCCCAAAACATGTGTTTTGGGTCTAATGGAGTGGATCGGGTGCATGTGTTGTGAAAAATTCAGACGCGACTTTGTTTAGCGAAATTGTACGTTAACGGCACCAATTCGGCCAGTTTTGCCACAACTTTCATGCAGTAACGAAACGGTCCGAAATGCCCCAAAACAGGAGTTTTGGGTCTAATTGAGTGGATCGG